>NC_068427.1:11112648-11297648 GCF_023373465.1 Oncorhynchus keta
GTGTGATGTGGGTGGGCATTCTATGTGTTGTATTTCTTTGTGTTTGGCCGTGTGTGGTTCCCAACAAGAGGCAGCTGTCTATCTTTGTCTCTGATTGAGAATCACACCCAGGTAGCCTTTTTTCCCACCTATGTTGTGGGATCTTGTCCTTGTATTGTTGCTGTTGAGCCCTACAAGGCTGTACGTTTCGTTGGTTCTCTCTTTCTTGTCTTTTTGTGGTTATCATTAAAGAATATGATGAACCTACCCCACGCCGCATCTTGGTCTAATTCCACCAACGACGATCGTCACAGAAGATCCCACCACAAAAAGACCAAGCAGCGTTTTCTGGAGGAGTGGACATGGGAGGAGATACTGGAAGGCAAGGGACCCTGGGCTCAGGCTGGAGAATATCGCCGTCCTAAGGAGGAAATGGAAGCAGCAAAAGCGGAACGGCGAAGATAGGAGGAGTTGGCACGACGAAGCACGAGAGGCAGCCTGTTAGTTGAGAATTATCTGTTAATTGAACAATTTGAATATTCCGCCCAGAAACATATAATTGTATGGAATTGATTAGAATGTATAAAATCATAATCAATAAATGTGTAGTCCTAGTCAGAATCGGGGTAAAACAATATGTCTTCATGGTATTTTAAACACAGACTGTCTGAGCTTGGTGCCGACCTGACTAGAGATTTGGGAGAGAACGGGGAGTACGTCTCAAGGACAAGGTCACTAATCTCTGTCGGGTGGGTAGTGAGACTTTGTGTGCATAGCAGGACATTGTGTGCGTCTGTTTGTGTGTATGTGTGTGCGTATGGTTGTGTGAATGTGTGGGCGTGGGGTTGTGTGAATGTGTGGGTGTGAGAAGTCAGTATAAAATTCATTGTTTTGTATTCTTGACTTCAGAACGTTCCCGTGAATAAACCTTTTGGACCATTTAGCTGGGCCTCTGTCTGTTTCATTTGCCAGGATCTTACAAATTCTGGTTTGCAGACTGAGAGTAATATAATTAAATTGGGTTATGTACCTTGAGAACATAATTATCTTATCACAGCCCCCACATTTTTGGGGGGAGGCACACGGGGCGATTGGCGGAGTCAGGTTATAGACCTGAGCCAACTCCCCGTGCTTACCGTGGGGAGAGTGTGACTAGTCAGACCCCATGTTATGCGGCTCTGCCCAGTGTGTCTCCGGTGCGCATGCACAGCCCAGTGCGCTACATTCCAGCTCCTCGCATTTGTCGAGCTAGAGTGGGCATTCAGCCAGGACGGATTGTGCCGGCTCAGCGCTCCTGGTCTCCGTGTGTCTCCACAGCCCAGTATGTCCTGTGCCAGCGCCCCGCAGTTGCCGGGCTAGGGCGAGCATCCAGCCAGTCCGGGGCCTGCAGCGAGGTTCCCCATCCCGGGGCCTGCAACGAGGGTCCCCAGTCCGGGGCCTGCAGAGAGGGTCGGCGACGACAGTCCCCGCACCAGAGGCGCCACCAAAGTGGGAGGGGGCCAGAGGTGGTGCGGGGTCTGCGTCCTTAGAGATCCTTTTTATATCTCTATTTGGTTTGGTCAGGGTGTGATGTGGGTGGGCATTCTATGTGTTGTATTGCTTTGTGTTTGGCCGAGTGTGGTTCCCAATCAGAGGCAGCTGTCTATCGTTGTCTCTGATTGGGAATCATACTTAGGTAGCCTTTTTTCCCACCTAGGGATCTTGTCCTTGTGTTGTTGCTGTTGAGCCCTACAAGGCTGTACGTTTCGTTGGTTCTAATATAATATATGCCATTTAGCAGAAGCTTTTATCCAAAGCGACTTACAGTCATGTGTGCATACATTCTACGTATGGGTGGTCCCGGGGATCGAACCCACTACCCTGGCGTTACAAGCGCCATGCTCTACCAACTGAGCTACAGAAGGACCTCTTTCTTGTTTTTGTGGTTATCATTAAAGAATATGATGAACCTACCCCACGCTGCATCTTGGTCTAATTCCACCAACGACGATCGTCACACTGACAAAATGACTGAAAGGGTTGTTGAATTTCTGTTCATACAAACCCTGTGATGGGCAGTGTGGTCGTGTTGCGCAGAAAATCTGCCTAATTGGTCAGCTCAAATTTGAAATGGACCATTCGTTTGGTTTCTCTCTCTGACCTATTTTTCTTGCCTGGAATTTATTTTTAAGCAAGGAAGTGGTGAAATGGTGAAATAATCTTAATTAGGGTAGGAACTTGGCGCGTTCAGGGGTTGGCTTACAGGGCGGAAAGAGAACTAGAACGTGGGTGACTCTGACAGCCTTCTCATCACGGCAAATGGTGGCTACATTAAATTATGGGGCTACTTGTCAGACGGAATGAATCACTCTGTCTGTAATGTACAACACTGTCGAGCCAAAAGAAAATGCATACCATGCCATTTCTTTTTGGGCCTAATCATTTAGATTTGGTTTGTTTAACTTTCTATTTTACCATCACGAATAGGACAAAACAGCACAGTCTGACTTTTGATGGATTGATTTGTCAAAAAGAAAAGAAAGTAAGGTACGTTCCTGAAAGAGATCTTCACCTTACACTTGCAAACATCCACTATTATCTGAATATGGTGTGGCTAACGATTAACCCAGAGGGGACTGTCACTGAGAAAATCACAGATATTTGACTGCATACATTATCTAATTGATCGGTGGGCTATGTCGATGTCTGTCTGGACACCTGCAATGGTGGTGCCTGTTGGAGACAGGATAGCTAGGAGCCTTCCAGTGAGCCTGACTTTCTATGGTAACAGGAAGGATGAACTCCTTAGGGCAGCAGCTTGACTCACCATCTGAATCAACACACGGGGTCAACATTTTTCAGGTCTAGTCTAGTCGGGGTGAAAACAGTTTGACATTATTTGAGTTCGTACCCATGAGATTCAAATCAATTCGTCTGGGTTGTTGTTGCCAATATGGATGACAATATAAACCAAATAAATAAACCCATCAATGCACAAAGGAAAGATTTAAATTCAACAATGGGCATCATCTATTCCCTTCTTTCCTGACATGACAGATATGGCTTTGGACAACTAACCCCTCAAGGACAAAAGAGCAGCACAGTTATCTCAGCCTAGTATTTGATCCTGCTGCCTTCATATCACGTCGGCTGATAGAGGTAGACAGACCGCATCAAAACAGATTTGGACAAAGGGACAGAAGTCCAGAACCAAATCACGATGACTTGAAAACATCAACTGCATCTCTGCCGGACAAACATTGGTGGTGATGAGCAATTAAACGTGGTGGTAGGGGCCATTTTAGCAGTATCCTCTGTAGGCTGAAATGATTCAGTCTGACTTTGCTCCAAATATGCTAACCATCTGTTCCCTTTTAATCCAGTGCTCCAATCCTTAGCTCATGTTTAATTTATCTGCGCTAATTACATCATCAGCATACACAAAAGCCTCCCTGCAAACCAGGCAAACAGTGAAGGCAATGGAGGTGACCCCTCCTTCCCTAGCCCTGTTAGATGCTCTTTTATAGATGTCTGCATGTTTAGCAAAGCAGAATAATTATTTCACTCCTACATTTTCTATTATTTCCCACATGTAGAGGATCTTCATTTGACCAGTATTGTCGCAGGCAAAATATTCCTACATTTTTAGTCCATAACGTTGCTTGATCTGGAGATAGGCTATTAGCTGGCCAAAATTAGAATACATGAAAAGTGCAATGCTGGTAATATAACCCTCTGCAGGTTTTCAGTGAATTTATGTAAACCATGAAGCTCATCTGCATTTATTGCGGTACAGGTTTAATCTCAGGAACAAAAGAGTGATCAAATTAAGATCCTACACGTGTAATATTGTCCCTTGGTAATTTTGTCTTAATTTGTTCAATGTGTCCTCCTCTATAATTGTCACCATGACACTCTATGACACTGAGTAAGCATACAGTACATAGCACACATATCAATGATTTGACTGTATTAGTGGAGTATTTATTTTCTATTTAAATCTTCTGTATGGGAAGTCAAGTGTGACTCACTCTGATATGATTATTCCCCTGAGGAAAGTGGATTCTAATGAGAGGAGAACATATGGAAGTGGAATATGTAATGGGCTTCTCTCTGTCTCTCCCTTTCACGCGCATGGATGCACGCACGTACACCCTCACACATACAGACCCCTACTTGAATGAATCAGCCACAGGCCAAATTATCCTGATGGACTTTTACAGTGGGCTGTGTTTCAACAACATTCTGCCTCTGGCACCCACAGTAACAGAGTAAGTGACATGTTACTAATTATAAACTGGGTGGTTGGAGCCCTGAATGCTGATTGGTTGACAGCTGTGGTATATCAGACCGTATAGCAGGGGTATGGCAAAACATTTATTTTTACTGCTCTAATTACATTGGTAACCAGTTTATAATAGCAATAAGGCACCTCAGGGGTTTGTGATATATGGCCAGTATATCAAGGGCTGTGTCCAGGCACTCCGCATTGCGTCGTATATAAGAATAGCTGAGTTATCTTCGTCTGTGATCAGCTCTAAACTAGAAGCAGGAGATAGGCATCACCAAACAGAGAGGTGGAAATTGCATGGGGAAGAAATTAATAAGAGGCCCAACTCACATTTACGCACCTGGCTAAGTGCTTGAGGTCAACACAAAAGTGCAATATAAGCCTGCAACGTAGTGGGTAGTCAAAAGCAGTACACTATAAAGGGAATAGGGTGCCATTTGCGACACTGGCAAACACTCAAATAGCTGGAACAGCTACTGCTGCAGTTCCAGTAACATTGAAGCACACTATTCTAACTCAAGTAGTGGAGATCCTCACTATAATTTCATTGTAAAACATTGCAAAATATACGCTCCCAACAGTATTGTATGTAATAGCTACAGCAATTGTCTGTATATAATTGCATGCACCTCATTTCAGTGGTACCCCTCTGCATGTTGAAACTCAAATGAATCCTGTAATCCGAGCCAAACTAATCTTTTTAATTTATCTTCTAATGATTGCTACAGTTGTAGGATCTTAGTCTGATCACTCTTTTGTTGCTGAGAATTGTCAATGCATACTTGTAGTTTATTCAAGGTTTAAAAAAGACTTCTATAGTTTGTAATTTACACTTTAAAATGTCAGACATGATTTACCCTAATGAAAAAATATATCAACCCTGACAAAATATGTCCATTAATTACAACCCACATAATAATTCACATTTCCTGTTGTTGCAGGATTATTTTCCTGCTGTAGCAAACTGGATCAAATTAAGAACCTACATCTGTACTCTCATCAAAACATATTTTAATATATACAGTCATGTCCAAAAATATTGGCAACCTTGTCCTTTGATAAAGATGAGCAAAAAAGACTGTATAAAATAAATAATTCAACTTCTGAGTTATATTGTATGCTCATTTTTTTTTTTTTTTTACAATTCTATTATTTGAAACTAATACACAGAGAAATGTATTTGTTTAATACATTTTTTTTTCTTTCTCAAAAAGATTGGGGTCAAAATTGTTTGCACCCCTGTTTTCAATACCTTTCAACAACTCATCCTCCAAGGATAAAAGCACAGAGCCTTTTTTCTAAAATGTTACCAGTTTCACGAAGTTAGGCACATGTCACACTTCCCCACTTCACAGGAGAGGAATTTGAATGTTATCTGGCTAGCTAACGTGGAACCTAGTTGGTTAGCTTTAGCTACCTGAAGATTCATACTACCGCATTTCATGGTGGCTAGCTATGACAATCCGTTTGTACTGTATGGGTTGGGATTATGGTTAATTGTTTAGCTAACTAGCTAGCTAGCTACATGTCTAAACAGAAGACTCCACTTCGCCAGAGGATTACATGACCCATCAAGTTAGCCAGGTGTGTCTGGGGGTGATTACGGCATTTCTTTCACATGACCCATCAATTTAGACAAGTGTGTCTGGGTAAGAATCATCTAACAATGATAAAATATTTATAAAAACACCTTCATTGGGAAATGCATCAGCGACGTTGTCCCCACAGTGAAGGTTTGCTGCTTTCCCAATCAAAAGCCCTGGATTAACACAGAGGTTGGTGCTAAACTAAAGGACAGGGCTACCACACACAGGGCTATCGCTGACAACTCTGAGGCCATAGCTGAGGACAGGAACAAGAACAGTATGTTCTGCTATGATCTCCGCAGAGTCATCAAATGAGCAAAAGGACAATATAAGAATAAGGTTACACCGGCTCTGACGCCTGCCCGGGTGTGACAGGGGCTACCGTCCATCACGGATTACAAAGGAAGACCCAGCCTTGATCTCCCCCACGGTGCCTCTCTACCAGACCAACTCAATGCATTTGACGCACTCTTTGACAATAACAACTTTGTGCCAGGTGTGAGAGCCGTCACCGACCCAGAGGACTGAGTGATCTCGGTCTCTGAGGCCTACGTGAGTAAGGTCTTTTTAATCAGGTCAACACCTGCAAGGTCGCGGAGCCCAACTGTATTCCAGGGGGCGTTCTCAGAGTATGTGCAGAACAGCTGGCAGGCATTTTAACGGTCATTTTCAACCTCTCCTTGTCCCAGTCTGTAATCCCCACATTTTAAGATGACCACCATCATGCCACAATGACTACTGCCCTGTATCACTCACATCTGTAATCATGAAGTGCTTTGAGAGGCTGGTTATGGCACACATCAACTCCATCATCCCAGACACCCTAGATCCACTCCAATTTGCATACCGCCAAAACAGATCCAGAGATGATGCAATCTGAATTGCACTCCACACGGCCTTCGCCTACCTAGATAAGAGGAATAGATATGTGAGAATTCTGTTCATTGACTACAGCTCAACACCATTTTCCCCTTCAAGCTCATCACCAACCTTAGGACCCTGTGACTGAACACCTCCCTCTGCAACTGGATCCTGGACTTCCTGATGGGCTGACCCGAGGGGGTGAGGTTAGGCAACATCCCCTCCGCTACGCTGATCTTCAATACGGGTGTATGCTCAGTTCCCTCCCTTACTCCCTGTTAACCGACGACTGAGTGGCCATGGACGACTCCGACACCATCGTCAAGTTTTCTGACGATTACTTAAAATGGAGACAGCGCCTCTGCCCCCTCAGGAGGTTAGAAAGGTTTGGCATAGGCCCACAAATCCTCAAAAGGTTCTACAGCTGCACCTCTGAGAGCATCTTGACTGGCTGCATCACTGCTTGGTATGGCAATAGCACCCACCTCAATCGCATGGGGCTACAGAGGGTGGTGTGGACAGCCCAGTATATCACTTTGGCCGAGCTCCCTGCCACCCAGGACCTCTATACCAGGTGGTGTAAAAAAAAAGAAGGAAGGCCCGGACAATCGTGAAAGACTCCAGCCACCTAAGCCATAGATTGTTCTCTCTGCTTCCGCACGGCAAGCGGTAACGGTGCATCAACTTTGACACCAAAAGGCTCATGAACCGCTACGAAAAATGTTGGCAAGTTTACACTTTTTTCCTCCACTACTATTCCACTTTTTTCCGACTATCTCTATGCACACTCACAGGTTCCTACATACTCATGCACACTGACACTCCAACATACAAACACACACACATAAAATGCACATACAGTGGGGCAAAAAAGTATTTAGTCAGCCACCAATTGTGCAAGTTCTCCCACTTAAAAATATGAGAGGCCTGTAATTTTCATCATCAAATCAAATCAAAATCAAATCAAATGTATTTATATAGCCCTTCGTACATCAGCTGATATCTCAAAGTGCTGTACAGAAACCCAGCCTAAAACCCCAAACAGCAAACAATGCAGGTGTAAAAGCACGGTGGCTAGGAAAAACTCCCTAGAAAGGCCAAAACCTAGGAAGAAACCTAGAGAGGAACCGGGCTATGTGGGGTGGCCAGTCCTCTTCTGGCTGTGCCGGGTAGAGATTATAACAGAACATGACCAAGATGTTCAAATGTTCATAAATGACCAGCATGGTCGAATAATAATAAGGCAGAACAGTTGAAACTGGAGCAGCAGCACAGTCAGGTGGACTGGGGACAGCAAGGAGCCATCATGTCAGGTAGTCCTGGGGCACGGTCCTAGGGCTCAGGTCCTCCGAGAGAGAGAGAAAGAAAGAGAGAATTAGAGAGAGCATATGTGGGGTGGCCAGTCCTCTTCTGGCTGTGCCGGGTGGAGATTATAACAGAACGTGGCCAAGATGTTCAAATGTTCATAAATGACCAGCATGGTTGAATAATAGTAAGGCAGAAC
This sequence comes from Oncorhynchus keta, assembly GCF_023373465.1. Lineage (NCBI taxonomy): Eukaryota > Metazoa > Chordata > Actinopteri > Salmoniformes > Salmonidae > Oncorhynchus > Oncorhynchus keta. Next base: position 11,120,849 of record NC_068427.1, read on the forward strand.
AGTTGAAACTGGAGCAGGAGCATGGCCAGGTGGACTGGGGACAGCAAGGAGTCCTCATGTCAGGTAGTCCTGGGACATAGATAGACATAGATACACTTCAACTATGACAGACTATGACAGACATTGTAGTATTTTTAATGAATTTATTTGCAAATTATGGTGGAAAATAAGTATTTGGTCACCTACAAACAAGCAAGATTTCTGGCTCTCACAGACCTGTAAGAGGCTCCTCTGTCCTCCACTCGTTACCTGTATTAATGGCACCTGTTTGAACTTGTTATCAGTATAAAAGACACACTTCAAACTCCACTATGGCCAAGACCAAAGAGCTGTCAAAGGACACCAGAAACAAAATTGTAGACCTGCACCAGGCTGGGAAGACTGAATCTGCAATAGGTAAGCAGCTTGGTTTGAAGAAATCAACTGTGGGAGCAATTATTAGGAAATGGAAGACATACAAGACCACTGATAATCTCCCTCGATCTGGGGCTCCACGCAAGATCTCACGCCGTGGGGTCAAAATGATCACAAGAACGGTGAGCAAAAAAATCCCAGAACCACACAGGGGGACCTAGTGAATGACCTGCAGAGAGCTGGGACCAAAGTAACAAAGCCTACCATCAGTAACACACTACGCCTCCAGGGACTCAAATCCTGCAGTGCCAGACGTGTCCCCCTGCTTAAGCCAGTACATGTCCAGGCCCGTCTGAAGTTTGCTAGAAAGCATTTGGATGATCCAGAAGAAGATTGGGAGAATGTCATATGATCAGATGAAACCAAAATATAACTTTTTGGTAAAAACTCAACTCGTCGTGTTTGGAGGACAAAGAATGCTGAGTTGCATCCAAAGAACACCATACCTACTGTGAAGCATGGGGGTGGAAACATCATGCTTTGGGGCTGTTTTTCTGCAAAGGGACCAGGACGACTGATCCGTGTAAAGGAAAGAATGAATGGGGCCATGTATCGTGAGATTTTGAGTGAAAACCTCCTTCCATCAGCAAGGGCATTGAAGATGAAATGTGGCTGGGTCTTTCAGCATGACAATGACACCGCCCGGGCAACGAAGGAGTGGCTTCGTAAGAAGCATTTCAAGGTCCTGGAGTGGCCTAGCCAGTCTCCAGATCTCAACCCCATAGAACATCTTTGGAGAGAGTTGAAAGTCCGTGTTGCCCAGCAACAGCCCCAAAACATCACTGCTCTAGATGAGATCTGCATGGAGGAATGGGCCAAAATACCAGCAACAGTGTGTGAAAACCTTGTGAAGACTTACAGAAAACGTTTGACCTCTGTCATTGCCAACAAAGGGTATATAACAAAGTATTGAGATAAACTTTTGTTATTGACCAAATACTTATTTTCCACCATAATTTGCAAATAAATTCATTACAAATCCTACAATGTGATTTTCTGGATTTTCTTTTCTCATTTTGTCTGTCATAGTTGAAGTGTACCTATGATGAAAATTACAGGCCTCTCTCATCTTTTTAAGTGTGAGAACTTGCACAATTGGTGGCTGACTAAATACTTTTTTGCCCCACTGTACATATACTGACTCCACACACCCTTTCACATACAATCATCATATACACTGCTGCTACTCTGTTTATCATATATCCTGATGCCTAGTCACCTTGTCCCTTATACATACAGTATTTACCTCCATCACTCCAGTACCCATGCACATTGTAAATATGCTACTGGAACTGACTGACCCTGTACAGTATATAGTATGCTTACTTACTTACTTTCTTATGCTCTTCTTATTTCTTATTTTTATATCTTGTGTGTTTTTGTTCTACCTTATGCTATTTTTAGTATTACGTAGTTATTGATCACTGCACTGCTGGCTTTAGAGCTGGCAAAAAAGCCATTTCACTGTGCTTGTGCATTTGACATTAAAACTTAGAACTTGAAACTTGGTGTGCATGGCCAAAAAGCTCTATTTTCATGATAGGACAGGAGAGCGATACTTGAGTGTCATCTGGCAAATATGTGTTGGCCGTGTCCCAAATGGCACCATATTCCCCATATAGTGCACTTCATTTGTCCAGGGCCCATAGGGTTCTGGTCAAATTTAGTGCACTTTTTTAGGAAAATAGGGTGCGATTTGGGATGCTGCAATGGATTCCGGAGGCCTTCATGAAACTGGGAAGAGGGACTGTGCTGTGGAAGAAGAGGGTCAACAGATTTAAATATAGTTCCCAGATCTAAAGAGAATCTTATCTCAGTGGGGTGGTTTCAGTGTCAGATTTCCCCCTTCGGCAGTTTGACGTTAAGGAGCGATTATGCATTTGGGATGGCACTCTCCCACACAGCAAACCTGAATCATTTCCATACTGTATAGTCAGTCCTGTCCGTGTACTACCCTAGAAGCAAAACAAAACAGCTTCCACACATAATTACCTTCGCTGTTATGCTTTCTGTTACATACAGTATTATGAATTCTATGTCGAACAGTGGTTGGTGATCATTACAGTATTATCCTAGAATAGAATTAGCATATTATCACAAATCCACAGTAGCTTACTGTTGTACATCAATTCATACAATGAGGAAAACATTTGCAGTTTTTTGGATTTAAGTAAAGCAACATCAAATCACTCAAAATGGTCATGAATTAATTCAGAGTGAGCTTCTGGTAGTAGGAAGAACAAGAGAGTTGCAAACAAACTGTCTGCCGTGGAGTCAGCCAGATGGGAGACAACATCTCTCTCACCTCAAGGGAAAAGAACCGTGCAGCAGCGAAAAGAGGCAGAATTGTAAAAAGCATAAAGTGGGCTAGACATTTAGGAGTTTGACGTTGCACTCAACCGGCTATCATCTGCTAGCTCCCTGAAATAGGAGGGGAATAGAGAGGAAGTTCGACACGAGGCATAAATAAAACAATATGCGACACAAAGGTGGTCGAGTCAAGGAGCTAGGAGCAGGATGTTGTTGGGAAATATGTTTAGTATCCCGAGTAGCCGGCATGCTGTGGGTTTGTAAGCAGCTCCCCTCATGTTTGTTTTTGTTTGAGTCAGATACTGTACAGGATTTTGATGCAGAGGAAAACACTGGGGTATTCGTATCAGTCAACCTCAGTGCAGGCTCAGATAGGCTGAGGATTTTGATTAACACTGAAATTTCAAAAGTCTTATACAGGTAGGGGAATTAAATATACACAGAAAACAGACATATTTTACTGCTCTGGATAAGTCAATGAAATCTCCTCCTACACCATGAAGAATGAATACAAATCCACATAAAAACCTCAGAGGCAATGTACCAGAACAGCAGCAGTCATGCTGCCCTGTTAGGGAAAATATATATTGTCTGTCAGGAACATGATGAGGAGGGTTTATATCCACAATACATTTCCCACCTTGACATTGGGAACAACAATACATGTCACAACAGAAGATTTCATCACCTACGCACAGATATCCTTTCTCGCTCCTTATTGTTACCAACACATCGCTGTTTAATTTGCCCCCTTGTAAATAGAGGCTGAATGCAAACTGAACGCAGCCTGTTTCCTGTGTCGACTGACTAGAGAGACCGTCACTCCTTGTCATTTCAGAAAGCCATGACAACCACAATCACAGAGGGTTCTGAAATCGTTTCTGTAATTAGAAACCGATGAGATTAGCGTTCCTGCAACATTATTTTGTTGACATTTAATTTGGATTATTTATCGAAATTAAACAAATTGATTGAGCTCAAATCTGCCCTTTTAATATATAGGATTCACATAATCTTCAATAAATATAGTGCGGAACATCCGATTTGGACCATAAATCATCCCAACAACAATGAGTAAGACATCAGGAATCCAATAAAATGATCAAAATCGCCTCACATAACCCCCACACCAATCCTCAAAATCCTCTTTCTTGTGCTTTTTGAGGTGGAACGACCAGAGAGCCAAACTATAACTTAGGATCGTTTCATGAATCATTTGATTTGTTTAATTCTATCATTTGATATGTTTTCTATCAGTACCACGTACACAGCTGAGGTGAAGACAGCGCTTGCTGCCTTGGGAGTGTGATGTCGTGGCACTGTAGGCCATGGATCAAAGTATCACGGAGAACGTCAGGTTCCAGAAGGACACTGGTGCATTTATCTGCCCTTATTCAACCTGCTCCTCCTGGAGCATGCCACTACTAATGAAATCGCCATGGTCAAAGCCATTCATCAAACACAGAAATCGCTCCATCATTTCCTGGTTGCAAAAATTCGAATGGTTAGACTAATTTCAGTTTATGTGACAAAATAAATCTGGTGTGGTGTACAGAATCATGGTACCATCTAAACCATGGGGAAATGTATATAGATGGCATAGATGGTACAATGATTCTGTACACTACACTAAGATTTCTATATACATATCAAATGAGTGTATTTTCAGCTGTTTGAAGCTGGTGTACAAAACAGAAAGTAAAGATGCAAAAACTTAACTTAAGAACGGGAAGCATAGAAATAGCGCACAGATAACAGATCTACCGCTTCTTAGACTTGGTTTCAATGGAAATGACATACAGTATCTATAACTCACATTTCTACATGCATTTTGTCAGGTCTCCCAAAAAGTGACATATTACAGCTATAACACTATTCAAACTGAAACCGAAAGCAGGTCATTGTTTTCCCGAATGCTCATCAAGTCTTGGGCTGCATTCCAATAATATGTTTCTTTTCTCCTGAAGTGTACACTCATTCACTACTTCACACAAATCTAAAAGCATTGGATTGGTGGAGGCATGGGCTAGAGGGAGTTTCCACCATACCAGTCATTTCCTTTCAAATCAGTGAAGAGATATGAACAAGTGCAACACTTTCGAAGTAAAAATAGACAATTGGGGCCTAGGGTGAAGCTCAGTCCGTATCGCCAAAGTATCGCCGAAGATCCAAGTTATAGCTCGATTGAAGTTTAAAGGCAACGTTCCCATGTTCACGCTAAAAACGCTGTACTTCTCGGCTCAATCGGAAATGACCTTTACATTTCAATCAGGTCATAGCGCTGAACTTCAGCAATACGGAGTAAATTGAACCTGTAGCCTTGCATTCATACAATGCAGCCTTGAAGCAGCACTTCCTAAATTCTCACAACATATTTTGGTTTATTTCTCTGCTGGACCCTTCGTATGAGTTTATAAACATTATCATCTGCAACCATGTGTCTAGTGAAAGAACAGCATTCAGAAATGCAGTTATGAATATCTTAACAAAGATTGCATGGAAATAGACATGCAGATTATTAAAGGCGCCAATGAGATGTGGAAGTACAGTAAATTCAAGAGGTGTTGCTCAGAGACACAACTGCCGGGTGAGTCAAATCACATGTTATTTGTCACATGCACCGAATATAACAGGTGTAGTTTTTTTTTACCGTGAGACGCTTGCATATGAGCACTTCGCAACGATGCCGAGTAATAACATTCACAGGATTGTGTAGTGTGCTTGCACAAGTTAACTAACAAGAAATATGTGGAGTGGTTGGAAAAACGAGTTTTAATGACTCCAACATGAGTGTATATATACTTCCGACTTCAACTGTATGTACATGAAGGCAGAGTAAAGTGACTAGGTATCAGGTTATAATAACAGTAAAAATAAAGATCAGAGTAGCAGCAACATATGATCATTGTGAAAGTGCATGTGTGTGTGTGCTTGTGTATGTGTTGTGTCGGTATGCGTTTTGTGTGTTATCTGTGTGTGTATGTACACTCTAAAAAATGCTGGGTTGTTTGCGTGACCCTGCAGGTTTGGCTTAGTAGGGATGTTGTTTACATATAGTTATTTTTGACCACCCGTGAGAGTAAATGTCAGTCTGGTCCATCTGTTCTGTTGTATTGTTGCCCCATGTTAAGGACACTGACACTTCTGTAGCTTTAACCAGGCTTACACAAGTGTTGGGGTTCAAGAGCCCATTCACATCCCAATGTTAGGATTTGCAAATGTTACGTATCCCAACATCCCAACATTGTATCTCGATGTTGGGATAAATAATACATATCCCAACATTATATCGCAATGTTGGGATATGTAAATAATAATGTTCCGAATTTTATACTACAATATGTAGTGTGCAAAATATTAAAGGAAAATTGAAATTTGCAGTGTACACATTTAACATTATGAACAGCAATACCATTTACTCTCATGGGTGGCCAAACATAACCATGTGAAAGCCAATCCCCTAATTGGCTATGCCTCCAGAAAATAACCTATGGATTAAATAAAAAAATAACCCTTTCCTGGGTCAACCAGGAGGATGGTTAAAAAGCGACTCCTGTGGCGACCAGCGACTCCTGTGGTGGGCCTGACGCAGTGCGCGCTAACCAAGGTTGCCAGGTGCACGGTGTTTCCTCCGACACATTGGTGCGGCTGGCTTCCGGGTTGGATGCGTGCTGTGTTAAGAAGCAGTGCGGCTTGGTTGTGTTGTGTATCGGAGGACGCATGACTTTCAACCTTCGTCTCTCCCGAGCCGTACGGGAGTTGTAGTGATGAGACAAGATAGTAGCTACTAAAACAATTGGATACCACGAAATTGGGGAGAAAAAAAAATACAAAAAAAATAATAAAAACAACTGATGTTTAAATGAGCTAATCCCAACAACCCAACATTTTGCGTTATTCACGCAACCCAACTGGCTGGATCAAAATAACCCAGCTTTTGTTCTGTCCACTATTTTTATTTATTTTATTTCACCTTTATTTAACCAGGTAGGCAAGTTGAGAACAAGTTCTCATTTACAATTGTGACCTATTTAACCAGCACTGAGTTACCAAATAAGCCACATTGGTGTAGTGTATGTGAATAAGTGTGGGTTTTGTGTGAGAGTGTCAGTATAGTGTGTGTGAGTGAGCGTGTATATACAGTGCCTTGCGAAAGTATTCAGCCCCCTTGAACTTTGCGATCTTTTGCCACATTTCAGGCTTCAAACATAAATATATAAAACTGTATTTTATTTTGAAGAATCAACAACAAGTGGGACACAATCATGAAGTGGAACGACATTTATTGGATATTTCAAACTTTTTTAACAAATCAAAAACTGAAAAATGTCCAGTGCACAATTATTCAGCCCCCTTAAGTTAATACTTTGTAGCGCCACCTTTTGCTGCGATTACAGCTGTAAGTCGCTTTGGGTATGTCTCTATCAGTTTTGCACATCGAGAGACTGAATTTTTTCCCCATTCCTCCTTGCAAAACAGCTCGAGCTCAGTGAGGTTGGATGGAGAGCATTTGTGAACAGCAGTTTTCAGTTCTTTCCACAGATTCTCGATTGGATTCAGGTCTGGACTTTGACTTGGCCATTCTAACACCTGGATATGTTTATTTTTGAACCATTCCATTGTAGATTTTGCTTTATGTTTTGGATCATTGTCTTGTTGGAAGACAAATCTCCGTCCCAGTCTCAGGTCTTTTGCAGACTCCATCAGGTTTTCTTCCAGAATGGTCCTGTATTTGGCTCCATCCATCTTCCCATCAATTTTAACCATCTTCCCTGTCCCTGCTGAAGAAAAGCAGGCCCAAACCATGATGCTGCCACCACCATGTTTGACAGTGGGGATGGTGTGTTCAGGGTGATGAGCTGTGTTGCTTTTACGCCAAGCATAACGTTTTGCATTGTTGCCAAAAAGTTCAATTTTGGTTTCATCTGACCAGAGCACCTTCTTCCACATGTTTGGTGTGTCTCCCAGGTGGCTTGTGGCAAACTTTAAACAACACTTTTTATGGATATCTTTATGAAATGGCTTTCGTCTTGCCACTCTTCCATAAAGGCCAGATTTGTGCAATATTCGACTGATTGTTGTCCTATGGACAGAGTCTCCCACCTCAGCTGTAGATCTCTGCAGTTCATCCAGAGTGATCATGGGCCTCTTGGCTGCATCTCTGATCAGTCTTCTCCTTGTATGAGCTGAAAGTTTAGAGGGATGGCCAGGTCTTGGTAGATTTGCAGTGGTCTGATACTCCTTCCATTTCAATATTATCGCTTACACAGTGCTCCTTGGGATGTTTAAAGCTTGGGAAATCTTTTTGTATCCAAATCCGGCTTTAAACTTCTTCACAACAGTATCTCGGACCTGCCTGGTGTGTTCCTTGTTCTTCATGATGCTCTCTGCGATTTTAACGGACCTCTGAGACTATCGCAGTGCAGATGCATTTATACGGAGACTTGATTACACACAGGTGGATTGTATTTATCATCATTAGTCATTTAGGTCAACATTGGATCATTCAGAGATCCTCACTGAACTTCTGGAGAGAGTTTGCTGCACTGAATGTAAAGGGGCTGAATAATTTTGCACGCCAAATTTTTCAGTTTTTGATTTGTTAAAAAAGTTTCAAATATCCAATAAATGTCGTTCCACTTCATGATTGTGTCCCACTTGTTGTTGATTCTTCACAAAAAAAGACAGTTTTATATCTTTGTTTGAAGCCTGAAATGTGGCAAAAGGTCAAAGTTCAAGGGGGCCGAATACTTTCGCAAGGCACTGTAGTGTATATACATAGTCTTGTGAGTGAGCATAGTAGTCAGTGCAAGATAGGGTGAATGGAGATAGCCTGGGTAACCATTTAATTAACTATTTAGCAGTCTTATGGCTTGGCGGTAGAAGCTGGTAGAAGCTGTATTGGAGCCTGTTGGTCGGAGAGCATCGACAATGAGCAATCCACTGGCTCTCAGAGGCTGCAATGGAACAGACAGCCAAGCAGCTACACAATAATCTCAGTCCACATGGTCATTGCAAATAGGCTAATTCATATAATCCTCACTACTCTTGAGCAGACCCACAGCTTCCATTTGATTTTAATCAGAGAGATGATCACTCCACCAAATAATTACACTGACTCAAGCTGTGGCAGTTATGTACAGTACCTAGGTAGGAAACTTAGGTAGGAGTTTTGTATACGTTTTGCAGAGGATTTGTTGGCGTAAACATGCATATCACATGCATAATAGTCGCAGTATTACAGCGGTTTTTGAAGCATTTATCATGTGATAGCCACATTTTGCCTCAGTATCTTTTCTCCTCTAGACCACAATTTGCATCTGTTATACAGGGTATGTTGGAGTTTCTACAAATGTTTGGTCTGTTCAGAATGGAAAATCTGTATTTCTTGATTTCACGCACAAACGCACACACGCACACGCACCCGTACACACACCCGTACACACACACACACACACACACACGCACGCACACACGCACGCACGCACGCACGCACGCACACACACACACACACACACACACACACACACACACACACACACACACACACACACACACACACACACACACACACACACACACACACACACACACACACACACAGATCCTAAGCAGATAATGAGGCACATTTAATGAGAAACTGTTCCTCCTCTGTGTGACAGGTGCACATGATACCCCACCTAGATTTTCCCCCTCTCTCTGTAGGGGGTCACCCCCCACCCCACTCCCCCTCCCTATCAACCACAAGAAGGCCTCCACCCCACGCTGGCATTCAGAGATTTGACACTGAATGTCTCAACTTGAACATATTTCTGTTACTGCACACATCATCATGACAGCTCACATTTAAGACAGTTTTGCGAATCCATATGAACAACCGAGATGCTTTAATTGCTTTTAATTTGCTGTATTTTGTGGTGCAGACAACTGGTAACCATGAAAAGACAAGAAACAGTAACACATATCCCCTTTGTGAAGAGAGCTGAACTCTAAATACGTCAGGCCTATTCTCAGATACAGACTGAAACATTATTTACTAATCAATGGCTTCCCGCAGAGTGGGCATTGGGATGCATACTAACAGAACACTTATCGAGTCGGAGAGTAGAATAGTCAGAGTAGCATGACTAATTAACCTTCATCCACTCCCACTGTAAACAAACCATCTGGCTGCTACCACATACAGTATGTACAGGTGAAGTCGCACGTTTACATACACTTAGGTTGGAGTCATTAAAACTTGTTTTTCAACCACTCCACAAATTTCTTGTTAACAAACTATAGTTTTGGCAAGTCGGTTAGGACATCTACTTTGTGCATGACAAAAGTAATTCTTCCAACAATTGTTTACAGACAGATTATTTCACCTATAATTCACTGTATCACAATTCCAGGGGGTCAGAAGTTTACATACACTAAGTTGATTGTGCCTTTAAACAGCTTGGAAAATTCCAGAAAATTATGTCATGGCTTTAGAAGCTTTTGATAGGCTAATTGACATCATTTGAGTCACTTGGAGGTGTACCTGTGGATGTATTTCAAGGCTACAAAACTCAGTGCCCCTTTGCTTGACATCATTTGAAAATCAAAAGAAATCAGCCGACCTCAGTAAAAATAAAAATTGTAGACCTCCACAAATCTGTTTCATCCCTGCGAGCAATTTCCAAATGCCTGAAGGTACCATGTTCATCTGTATAAACAATAGTATGCAAGTACAAACACCATTGGAGCCGTCATACCGCTCATGAAGGAGACGCGTTCTGTCTCCTAGAGATTAACATACTTTGGTGCGAAAAGTGCAAATCAATCCCAGAACAACAGCAAAGGACCTTGTGAAGATGCTGGAGGAAACAGGTATAAGAGTATCTATATCCACAGTAAAACAATTCCTACATCGACATAACCTGAAAGGCCACTCAGCAAGGAAGAAGCCACTGTTCCAAAACCACCATAAAAAAATCCAGACTACGGTTTGCAACTGCACATGGGGACAAAGATCATACTTTTTGTAGAAATGTCCTCTGGTCTAATGAAACAAAAATAGAACTGGGAGGCTTGCAAGCCGAAGAACATCATCCTAGCCGTGAAGCACGGGGGAGGGTAGGAGGGACTGATGCACTTCACAAAATAGATGGCATCATGAGGCAGGAAAATTATATGGATATATTGAAGCAAGATCTCAAGACATCAGTCAGGAAGTTAAAGCTTGGTCGCAAATGGGTCTTCCAAATGGACAATGACCCCAAGCATACTTCCAAAGTTGTGGCAAAATGGCTTAAGGTCAACAAAGTCAAAGTATTGGAGTGGCCATCACAAAGCCCTGACCTCAATCCCATAGAAAATTTGTGGGCAGAACTGAAACAGCGTGTGCAAGCAAGGAGGCCTACAAACCTGACTCAGCTACACCAGCTCTGTCAGGAGGAATAGGCCAAAATTCACCCAACTTATTGTGGGAAGTTTGTGGAAGGCTTCCCGTAACGTTTGACTCAAGTTAAACAATTTAAAGGCAATGCTACCAAATACTAATTGAGTGTATGTAAACTTCTGACCCACTGGGAATATGATGAAAGAAATAAAAGCTGAAATAAATCATTCTCTCTGCTATTATTCTGACATTTCACATTCTTACAATAAAGTGGTGATCCTAACTGACCTAAAAAAGGGAATTTTTACTAGGATTAAATGTCAGGAATTGTGAAAAACTGAGTTTAAATGTATTTGGCTAAGGTGTATGTAAACTTCCGACTTCAATTGTAAATACCTCACTTGCACATTCAAGGCTTTCCAGGTGATACAATATATATTAGGCACAGGCACTAATATAATTCGGAATATGTCTTGAGGGAGCACATAGGAGTTTAAGCACATTAATTGCCTTGGTTGCTATGGCTGCCAAAAGTGGTGTGTGTGTGTGCGTGCGTGTGTGTGTGTGTGTGTGTGTGTGCCTGCATATATGTGTGTTCATGCATGTCTGTGTGGAAAGGAAGGGAAGTTACATTCCCTAAAATGGGGCATGTAGGTTCAATTTGGCCTCCTATCGCTCGCTGTTTCAACGCTTATGATGACTTCCTGTACAATGACCTTTCTTCTGTCTGTCCCATTCAATACGACGGTCCTTGTGCTTCTGACCCTTTCATTTGCTTACATTATCGAGCAATTAAGATCATTCCAACCGGTCTTCCGAATGTAGAGCTCATATCACTCCCTGTCAGGACTCCCAGGAGGACCCTGTTTGTTTAGTTTACTTTTTATGCCACAGGGAGGCTGGTGAGAGGCTGGTGGAGCCATGAACGATGAAAAGGAAGATAATTCTGCCTCCCCCGTGAAGGATGATTAAGTGCATGCAGGATATAGGCCTGTTAACACCATCCGTCTTCCCCAAATGAAAACGGAGGGCCTGTTACGTGCCAAATGATGAACTGGACATGACTGATGCAAAATCACCTGTCTTGGGAGGGAGGATGCTTTAAAACAAGTGAGATCAAAGGGCTTTCTAGAAGACTCTCCCATCAAATGACCACGGGTCCGATGTTAAAAAATATTGCAATGACTCCATTTAGAACAAGCAATGTTAGGCATTTAATTAAATAGGAAGGCCTACAGTGTATAAGACACACGACGAAGGAGCATTATATTTCTTTGAGTAATCAATCGACACGGACTACCTATACTTCTCGTGGTTAATGTAAAGGGAACTTGGTTGCTGTTGTGTATTTCAACACTTCCCCTTTCTAAGCAGACCTACTGATTCCTTTTTTTGGTAGATTGAAGAGCGAAGACAAGAAGGATTCTCCGCTCACCTATCCATCAGCACAGTAATCATAGACAATCAATCTCTCCTCCATGGGAATCATCTGCCGTTCATAAAATATATTATTATTATTATTATATATATATATAAAACCACTGTCTACATTACTCACATATATGTTGTGAGGCATTTTAGATGGAGAAGAGGGGAGGATAAACCTTGTTGCTCCAATTCCACATATGGAATCATATTTAATTAACTGGGTTATTCATCTTGGTGTCATCCATCCTCCCTTAAACTAGATAGCATCCTGGTTGAGTTGGAGCTTCAACATTGACTAAATCACACTACAAAGGCATATTATGCCCTCTGCTGCTCAAAACAGGAAATGTCGTAGGTACAAGTATTTCTTTGTATTTCAAACAAGAGCCAATTACATAAAGAGGCTCTCGGTGAAAAGGCTTGACATGCAATGTGTGCCAGGCAACAATTTGCATTTAGTTCCCACTGCTTAAATTGGCGATCAGCAGTAGAAACAATAACAATGCGTTTTCCCAGCCCCTGTTTAGGTGAAAAACTGAAGGACGGGCTGGAGAAATGTAACCTCTCCCAAATTCATAGACAGATATCAACATGATAGTTCTAACCATGTTTTGAAGCTGTTTGTTTACATTCATTTTGTTTCCAAACATTGGAGTAAAACAATATTATATTTTCGGTTCAGTTGAACTAAGTTCATGAGACATTATTAATAACTTGTATTCTTCAAGAATCAATGAGTACATTTCATTAATTAATGTATTATTTATTTAAATCCAAAAATAGATATAGCGACTGTTGATTGCCCCTTTTAAGCATATACAAGTGACGACTTTAATCTGATTCCCAACAGCAAGCCTAAATAGTTTTGAACCTTGTTTGTTTTTCATTTGGTTGAAATGCTACCAAATGATGCTAAAGCTTTTCATTTGGTTGAAATGCTACCACTCTTTCGGGTGTCTCTCAGAAGCAAAATGTGATGACAGAGTGAACTGTTATAATAAGATGCTACCACCTATATTAAGAGATCCTACCACCTGACTGTCCCGTAGCTCCAATTGAATGTGTCTTGAAGCAAAATGTGATGACAGGCACCCGCAACCTTTTCCTAAAAGCCGAGAACTTCCCGCGCTCCCTCATGTGAGAACCAGACCAGGCACGTCCACCACAGTGGACGTGAGCAGAGAGAGTTTGGTGGGACCGAACAAAAGGAATAGCCTACAAAGGTTAAACATTTATGCATTTAAGATGAGAATGAACTTAAGGATGAAGAACAATCCACACCTTAATGTCTTTAAATTGTTGATTGTTTTTCAAGATTGAAATCCGAATAATACATTTTTTTAAATACACAATTCCATCCTCCCCTGAGTAATAATATACCATGGCATGCTTAGTTCAATAGCTGTTGACGAGAGAAAACCAAATATCCAATATAAAACTAATTTTACCCGAACTATATACCCACAGGCAGGGGCGCAACTTTGGTTTTAGAAGTGGGGGGGACATAATAATAATAATATTTTTTTTGTCGGATAAACACTCCAAACAGATTACCCGACCACTCGGAGGCGTCTGCACGGTCCTAAAACACACGGTTGCCTCGTTTTGTATCACATTCCAACAATAAAACTGAACAAAAATGCAATTACTGAATGTGGGGGGTACATGTCCCCACCCATCCCCAGTCCCAGTCCCCACATGTGTGGTGAGATAATGCGATCCGTTGGAATACAGCTATACGAGCGCTTATTTCAAAGAACGCCTCAGTGGGCATAGCTAGGCATGTTGCGCTGGGACATGTTTTAAAAATATAAAAGCCTACAATATGTGGTTCTGTGTAGTTACTGTACGCTAATATATTTGAGTCCAGTGTTTTCATAGCCCCGGGAAGTAGTTTGGGGGTGGGGGTACTGCGATTGAAAAAATGCATGAAAAATACATTAAGGGGAAAGGATCCACAGACACAGAGGCTGATTATATTTCTGCGTATCTCTTAATTACAAATTACAAATCGAATCAAATTGTATTGGTCGCATATACATGATAAGCAGATGTTTTTGTGGGTGTAGCGAAATGCTTGCAAATGCTAACTGCCATGGTTAACACAAACACAGGACATTGAATGCTACCTGAATAAGTAGTCCTACAGTATCACAGCCTGGTCAAACAGCTGTGTGTGTGTGTGTGTGTGTGTGTGTGTGTGTGTGTGTGTGTGTGTGTGTGTGTGTGTGTGTGTGTGTGTGTGTGTGTGTGTGTGTGTGTGTGTGTGTGTGTGTGTGTGTGTGTGTGTGTGTGTGTGTGTGTGTGTGTGTGTGTGTGTTAGTCAGATTATCCAGTGTCCACAGCAACACTATTGGTTATTCTCTACCCCCAGTGCATGTTGTGTACTATAGTCTTAGCCAAACTCTCCCTCATCTTTTCTCTGACTCTGTCACCCAGGCACATCCAGGTGTCAGACCAGGGTGTCCTCAGTCGCGGTCCAAGAACCTCAGGCCCTCTGGAAGGGGTGACAGAGGAACAGAAAGAGACAATATGAGGGTTATTGAGAGCATGGCTAAGACCATAGTTTCTGTGGACACGGGATAAACTGACCAACACACACAGACACACCTGTTTGACCTGGCTGTGATACTGTAGGCCTACTCATTCCGAGTCAATTCGGGCAGTGTTAAATGTCCTGTGTTTGTGTTAACAATGGCAGCCAGCATGGTAAATAAAGAGATGCGCAAAATGATAATCAGCCTCTGTGGCTGTGGATCCATTCCCCTTAATGTATGTTTCATGTCAGCCCATCTTTTCAAATCTCTAGTTGAGTCAAGTAATTAGTCTATTGCTTCAGTCTTTGTATAGTTTTCACTTCTTGTTACCTGGTAAACAACCAACAACTGTGGATAACCACAAGGAGAATAAGGTGAGGAAACATGTCCATGTCAACCAGGCCCATCTTTCTAAAGAATCTCCAGTTGCGTAAAATAAATGGTTTTGTTCTCGTCACAAGATAATCCAGACAATTGAGGTTAACAGCTCCACACTCAGGCAGAAAACGGAATGTTCTATTCTCAGCCAGGGTCATCTTTTCAAAGAAAACACAATTGAATTCTCTCTATATTTGAGCAAAGTCGTTTTGTTGTGATCATAAGAAAAGCCTAATAATTCAGGTAAAGAGCGCTGTAGTCAGTCAGGCATAAAAATCTGAATGTTCTATCAAAAAGTGATAACACTTCTGATATGGTTCCTACTTAGAAATTCTGTACTATGACAGTAAATTAATGGATGACATTCACTGCTATAAACCTTTCACTGCTATAAACTAACATAATAGCATAATTTACACCAACCCACTGCGGACCTTTGTGTGAAAAGGCATCCCACCGTCTGCTTTGTAGTGGAGTAAAGTACTTAAGTAAAAATACTTGAAAGTATTACTTAAGTAGTTTTTTGGGGTATCTGTACTTTACTTTACTATTTATATTTTTGCCAACTTTTACTTTTACTCAACTACATTCCTAAAGAATATAATATACTTTTTTGCTCCATACATTTTCCCTGACACCCAAAAGTACATGTTACATTTTGACAGGACAATTGTCAAATTCCCACACTTATCAAGAGAACATCCCTGGTCATCCCTACTGCCTCTGATCTGGCGGACTCACTAAACACAAATGCGTCGTTTGTGAATTATGTCTGAGTGTGTTGCCCCTGGCTATCCCCTTAATATAAGGAATTTGAAATGGTTTATAAGTACATTTTTACTCTGTAAACATCAATGATGTCGCTCTTGCTGCTGGTGATTCTCTGATCCACCTCTACGCAGACAACACCCTTCTGTATACTTCTGGCCCTTCTTTGGACACTGTGTTAACTAACCTCCAGACGAGCTTCAATGACATTTCAACTCTCCTTCCGTGGCCTCCAACTGCTCCTAAAAGCAAGTAAAACTAAATGCATGCTCTTCAACCGATCGCTGCCCGCACCTGCCCGCACGTCGAGCATCACTGCTCTGGACGGTTCTGACTTAGAATATGTGGACAACTACAAATACCTAGGTGGTTAGACTGTAAACTCTTCTTCCAGACTCACATTAAGCATCTCCACTCCAAAATTAAATCTAGAATCGGCTTCCTATTTGCAACAAAGCATCCTTCACTCATGCTGCCAAACATACCCTTTTGTAAAACTGTCTATCCTACCGATCCTTGACTTCGGCGATGTCATTTATAAAATAGCCTCCCACACTCTACTCAGCAAATTGGATGCAGTCTATCACAGTGCCATCCATTTTGTCACCAAAGCCCCATACACTACCCACCACTGCGACCTGTATGCTCTCGTTGGCTGGCCCTCGTTTCATATTCGTCGCCAGACCCACTGGCTGCAGGTCATCTATAAGTCTTTGCTAGGTAAAGCCCCGCCTTATCTCAGCTCACTGGTTACCATAGCAGCACCCACCCGTAGCACGCGCTCCAGCAGGTATATTCCACTGGTCACCCTCAAAGCCAATTCCTCCTTTGGCTGCCTTTCCTTCCAGTTCTCTGCTGCCAATGACTGGAACGAATTGCAAAAATCACTGAAGCTGGAGATTCATATCTCCCTCACACTAACTTTACGCATCAGCTGTCAGGGCAGCTTACAGATCATTGCACCTGTACATAGCCCATCTGTAAATAACTACCTCATCCCCATATTGTCATTACTTTTTTTGCTCCTTTGCACCCCAGTATCTCTACTTGCACATTCATCTTCTGCATATCTATCACTCTAGTGTTTAATTGCTAAATTGTCATTATTTCACCACTATGGCCTATTTATTGCCTTCCCTCCCTAATCTTACCTAATTTGCACACACTGTATATAGACTTTTCTATTGTGTTATTGACTGTACATATGTTTATTCCATGTGTAACTCTGTGTTGTTGTTTATGGCCAGGTCACAGTTGTAAATGAGAACTTGTTCTCAACTGGCCTACATGGTTAAATAAAAGTGAGAAAAAAAACAACATTTTAGCAATTCCATTTACTTTTGATATTTTAAACTAAATAATTTTAGACTTATACTCAAGTAGTATTTTACTGGATGACTTTCAATTTTACTTGAATCATTTTCTATTAAAGTATTTTTATTTTTACTCAAGTATGACAATTGAGTATTTTTTCCACCACTGCTGCTTTGTCGACGAGCTCAATGTATGCCAAACACTGGTGGTAAACGGGTAACCAGAAGAATCCCAATCATTTAGGCAGACCAATAGACTGGTATGTTCTATTACGGAATGTCTGGGACTCTTTTGTTGTTTCTAAAACAAAATGAACTGCAATACACTGGTCTTAAATTTAATAGCATAACTAGGCTCCACAGAACCACGGCAGACTCATACAATGAGGCTTTTCATTGTATTAAAACGTTTCCCAGTGCAACATGCTCAGCTCTGCCCACTGTGGCGTGGCTCTTTGAAATAAGCGCTCATATCATGACATTCCAAAGGATCGAGACATCTCACCACGTCTCATATTTCAAGCAGCGCTGAAGGACAAACCGCACAATCAGTAGAGTAAGTGCAATTTTATTCAACATTCTGGCTGTAAGGAACATTGACATGATTCTGCGCACACGTCTCAGGCTGTATATACCAATTAAATGTGTATAACAACCTGTTTAACTACATGCAGGTAGCTGGCTATATTTAGCCCCTTGCTTGAAATTAGTAAAAAATTCAACCTATGTCGGCATTTTTTTTGTAATTAAATCGCTTTTAGTATTCAAATTTAGACTTGGCTAGGAACTTTGCGTCCTATTATTTGAATAATATCCTTCTAGGCTATTCTACTTAGACCTACTCTTATTTGTTTTGCCTTTTGAAATGTCACCTACTGTAGCCTGTGATGACAAGATGGTTGTACTTGCTGTATGAAAATGCACTTTTCTCAATAATTTAGTAGGATCTAGTCTTCATTTTCGCAAACATGAATTATTCCTTGTATCTGATGTAATTTTGTATTTCGTATGCGCGCTTGCAGGATCATTTCTGAAAGTGCTGTACAACATGGTAAAACACAGTAGGTCAATATGAAACACAGCATAAATGCAGCACACAATCACAAAAGGTGGCAGAACAGAAAAGTATTTAAAAGCCATTCTGAAGAGAATGGTTTTGTTGAGATTTTGTACAGTCAGGTCCTAAATTATTGTCACAATTGATAAAAATGAGCAAAAAGGACTGTATAAAATAAATAATTAAAATACCGAGCTATATTGTATGCTAAAAAAATGGGACTATTATCTATATATTTTTTTACAATTGCTCAGAGAAAGAGATTTTGTTTGTCATGTTTTTTTCTCTAAAGGATAGGTGTCAAAACTATTGGCACCCCTAAAGATTCTCATAAATAAAATCAAACAAAATATAATCTGCATTAACGTTCTACTTTAAGTTCATCTCATTTTAAGGAACTGTATTGTGGCCTTCCATGGCTTCCTGTTTCCCTGGGTTATACAAATTAAGTAACACGCATGTAAAATCCCTTTGCCATCCCATCACCATGGGAAAAGGCAAAGAGTTCAAACGAAAAGAGTTTAATGGTTGCTGGTCTTCTTAAATCAGGCAATATGTACCAATGTTTTTTATTTATCTAAATATACCACATACCACTGTTAGGGCAACAATTAAAACCACTGGAACAGTGGTCAACATGCCTGGAAATAGACGCAAGTGTATCTTGCCCCCCCCCCCATGCACAGTTCGGGAGGCAAAGGAAGATCCAAGGGCCAAAGTTGGAGAATTACAGATCTTGATTGAATCTTCGGGTCATCAAGCACAGACGAAGGATATCAAGGATCTGGAAAGATTTTGTATGGAATAGTCTAAAATACCTCCCAATGTGTTCTCCATGCTTAAAACATTTGAAAAAAAGGCTCAGTGCCATTAAAATCAAATGACGATTTTGTCCACCTCGCAAGAGTATTGAAAACAGGGGGGGGTGCCAATAATCTGTTTTATTTTATTTATTTATTATTTGTTAAACAAAATCTGTCTGAGCAATTGTACTAGTATAACATAATGTCATTTATTATCATACAACATAGCTCGGTATTCCCTATAGTATTTTTTGCTAATCTTTATCAAGGGTGCCCATAATTTTGGATCTGACTATTTGAGAGGAATATACACTCCCATCCATAAGTATTTGGACAGGGAAGTTAACCTTTTAAATTATTTGAGATATTTTTTATATTAGGAGACTGCGCAGAACGTCAGCTTTTATTTGAGGGTATTTTCATACTAACGGAGACGCTGAGAGTCGAGAAGCAGGTGGTGAGTTTAATAATATAATGAACATGGAAAGATACAAGACAAGAGTAGCTTCGGGATATTAAACATATTGTCAAAATTGCCTGGGGAATGGAGCTAAGGGAGTGACAGATATAGGGGAGGTAATCAGTGAAATTATGGAGTCCAGGTGTGTCTCATGAGGCGCAGGTGCGCGTAACGATGGTGCCAGGTGTGTGTAATGATGGTTGGGAGAGCCAGTGATTAGTAAACTGGTGATGTCGAACGCCGGAGAGGGGGAGTAGATGTGACAGTCCCCCTCCCCCCAACGCGCGGCTCCGACCGGGGAAGGTGGAAATCACGGATGATGTTGGGATCCAGAATGTCCTCCACCGGAACCCAACACCTCTCCTCTGGACCGTATCCCTCCCAGTTTACCAGGTACTGGAGCCGACCCTCACAACGTCGGGAGTCCAGTAGGGCTCTAATGGCACAGGTGGGACCACCCTCAATGTCCAGGGGAGGTTGTGGGGAACAGCTTCAGCCAGGGGACCCGGAACCACCGGCCTGAGAAGAGAGACATGAAAGGAAGGTGAGATACGATAGTCACTCAGGAGCTGAAATCTATACATCACCTCATTCCCCCTCCGCAGAACCTTGAACAAGCTCAGCTTCATGCAGGGCAGGCGGAGTGGGAGGTTCCTGGGGGAGAGCCAGATGCGATCACCAGGGTGGAACATGGGAGCCTCCCTGTGGTGGCCATCCGCCTGCTCCTTCTGACGTTCAACGGCATGCCGGAGTCTCACGTGGGCATCGCTCCACACTTCTGCGCGCCTGAACCACTCATCCACCGCAGGAGCTTCGGTCTGGCCCGGGATCCACGGAGCCAGGGCCGACTAATAATCCAGGAAGGGAGTCACTGGAAGGGAGTCAGTGCAGTAGTAACGTAACGAATTCTGGGCATACTCCACCTCAGTAACCTCCCCAGCTCCTAGTTCAGCCTCTATACCTGGAAGTGAGGCTGACCATGACCCCAAGCTTCACCATGAAGGCTCTCCATACCCATGATGTGAATTGACACAATGTCCTTTGGAAGGCCATAATGCCAGAAGACCTGCTGGAACAGTACCCCTTAGACCTGGAGAGCAGTAGGGAGATCAGAGAGGGGGATAAAACAGGATTTAGAGAATATATCCACAATCACCAAAATGGTGTTGAAACCATCAGAGGGGAGATCAGTGACAAAATCAATGGATATATGCACCATCGAGAGCATCCTGACGGGTTGCATCACTGCCTGGTATGGCAACTGCTTGGCCTCTGACCGCAAGGCACTACAGAGCGTAGTGTGTACGGCCCAGTACATCACCAGGGCCAAGCTTTCTGCCATCCAGGACCTCTATACCAGGCGGTGTCAGAGGAAGGTCTTAAAAGTCAAAGTCTCCAGCTAGACTGTTCTCTGCTTCTACCCCCAAGCCATAAGACTCCTGAACAGCTAATCAAATGGCTACCCAGACTATTTGCAACTCCTCACTACGCTGCTGCTACTCTCTGTTATTATCTATGCATAGCCACTTTGACAACCCTACCTGCATGTACAGAATTATCTCAAATACTTTGACACCGGTGCCCCCGCACATTGACACAGGACCTGAACCCTCTGTATATAGCCCCACTATTGTTATTTGCTGCTGCTCTGTAATTATTTGTTTTTCTTATCTCTTACTTTGTATTTTTTTAGGTATTTTCTTAACTGCATCGTTGGTTAAGAGCTTGTAAGTAAACATTTCACTGTAAGGTCTACCTACACCTGTTGTATTCGGCGCATGTGACAAATACAATTTGATTTGATTTGACCAGGGACGCTGAGGCACGGGAAGGGAAAAGGTGTTTCCGTGTTCGAGCGTGCATAGGGACTTAGTTCGGGCACACACAGAACAGGAGTTGACAAAGTGAATAATGTCCTGCGCAAAGGCTGGCTTCCAATATTTTTGGGAGAGATTGAACAGTACGGGTGATCCCAAGATGTCCAGCGATGAGAGCGGGATCCAGTAGCGCTGTAGAAACAGTACATGAGGGACAGCCAGCTAGTGTGATTGACACTAAATAGGGGTGGCAGAAAATGAAGAGGGGATACTCATACCTGCCCCAGGAGGTGGAAGCTCACGTGACTGTCTCTCTGCTCTCGTGGATCCTGAGTTGGGTCATAATGGCCACTGCTGAAGCTGGTGCCCCCCTTGCCCACAATAGGAGCCCCAGTTGTCTCCATCTGCGTCGATCTGCCGTGGGGAGGCATGAGCCCTACCTCTAACAGTGTTGAATGAGGAGAAGGTGTTTCAGAGCTCTTGCTTTCCTCATTGAGGCCCTGGCACTCCAGTTCCGGTCTGTCCACTAAGAACTCTGTTTCCACGGTCAGCTCCTTTGTCTTGCTCACGTTGAGGGAGAGGTTGTTGTCCTAGCACCACATTACCAGGTCTCTGACCTCCCTATAGGCTGTCTCATCATCGTTGGTGATCAGGCCTACCACTGTTGTGTCGAGTACAGGAGGGGACTAAGCATGTAGCCCATCAGGAAGTCCATGAGGCAGTTGACGAGGGAGGTGTTCAGACCCAGGTCCTTAGCTTAGGGATGAGCTTGGAGGGCACTATTGTGTTGAACACTCAACTGTAGTCAATGAACATTATTCTCACGTAGGTGTTCCTTTTGTGCAGGTGGGAAAGGGCAGTGTGGAGTGTGATTGTGTCATCTGTGGATATGTTGGGGTGGTATGCAAATTGGAGTAGGTCCAGGGTGTATGGGATGATGGTGTTGATGTGAGTCATTGTTAAGTAATTTTGTAATCAATGTTCATAAATTCCAATGATCTTTATCTGTCTGAGACCCACAGGTTGTAAAGTTCTGGTCTTAAATAATTCCCAGCTCACAATTGATCAGATCCAGATTTATTTGCGAGAGCTCTCAAGTTTTCACAAATACATTCCTTTTATACCATCCTAACCTACGCACATACATACACACCAACATAGGGATTTTCTATTGAGTCTCACCACAGTTTATAACCCCTCAGCTGACAGTTCCAGGCTCCCCCTGTCACGTTCTGACCTTTATTTCCTTTGTTTTGTCATTATTTAGTATGGTCAGGGCGTGAGTTGGGGTGGGCAGTCTATGTTTGTTTTTCTATGATTTTGGGATTTCTATGTTTCGACCTAGTAGTATGCTTCTCAATCAGAGGCAGGTGTCATTAGTTGTCTCTGATTGAGAATCATACTTAGGTAGCCTGGGTTTCACTGTGTGTTTGTGGGTGTTTGTTTCCGTGTCTGTGTTTTTCACCACACAGTACTGTTTTGGTTTATTGTTTTTGTATTCAGTTGTGTTCAAGTTGAGTATTTCTTATTAAAAGAACCATGGACACTTACCACGCCGCATATTGGTCCTCCGATCCTTCTCGCCTCTCCTCTTCAGAGGAAGAGGAGGAAAACCTTTACACCCCCAGATACTAGAGCTCTGGAGGGGCTCTCCCTGTCCTATCTTATCTCCACAGATTTACATCCAGGTCGGTTCCAGCATAGGTTAATGCCCCTCTCCGTTCTCTTTCTACCCCCACATTTATATTCCTTTCTTCCTAGGTCCATGCAATATAACCCCTTCCTAATGAACAAACATTATTTTTAACACCACAAAAAAGACAAGGTAGAATTCTTGCCAGTTATGGTGCCGTATACCTGCCACATCCGACAAGCGTCAGAGCCGGTGTAGTACGCTTTGCCTGTTTGATGGTTTGTTGGAATGCGTAGTGGGATTTCTTGTAAGTGTAACACGCGGGATATGAACCTAGCATTTTCTTATTTTCTTATGGCCCTATACAATTTGTTGAGTGCGGTCTCAGTGCCAGCATCGGTTTGTGGTGATAAATAAACAGCTACAAAAAAATACAGATGAAAACTCTCTTGGTGAATATTATCGTCTACAGCTCATGAGGTATTCTAACTCAGACAAACAGAACCTTGAGACTTCCTGAATATTAGAACATCCTGTTGTTAACAAAAATGCATACCCCTCCCCCCTGAGTTTACTGGACGCTGCTATTCCGTCCTGCCAATGCACACAAACCCCAGCTAACTGTATGTTATCCATGTCCTTGTTCAGCCATGAAGCATAGTATATTGCAGTTCTTAA
Source organism: Oncorhynchus keta (assembly GCF_023373465.1). NCBI lineage: Eukaryota > Metazoa > Chordata > Actinopteri > Salmoniformes > Salmonidae > Oncorhynchus > Oncorhynchus keta. The sequence goes on from NC_068427.1 coordinate 11,144,810, forward strand.
TGTCCCCGTTGATAGGATAGTCTCGAAAGGGAGCACACGTGGGGGAGAAGGATATAATTAACAACTGCATACACCTGTCATTTCCCCTCAAGGTAGTTTCCCAGTTCCATTACATATCTGCATGTTGTACATGTCTCCATCTCACTCTAAGCACCACTCAGCAAGTGTGACTACATTATTTTCTTTCTCTTCTCTTGAAAGGTCACCTCACTCTTTATCTTCCCTAAACTACCTTCCCAAGTCTGACTCATGATTGAGAAAAGGTGTAAGTTTAGGAGGGCGTATCTTCTACTTCAGCTTCAGCTCTGGCATTCGTTGTCTACAACATCTTCACGTTGCCCAGGTAACCGTGAAACCTCTATCGAATGATCCAGACTAGATGTAACATAGTAAATGTAAATCCGGGAAACTCAAATTAGTATGATATGTTACCTTTAGTGTGGTTACATAAGATAGAAGGCTATGGTTGGCCGTATAATGCGAACGTCTAACAATCCTAAGGTTGCGTGTTCAAATCTCATCACGGACCATTTTAGCTAATTAGCAACTTTTCAAGGGCTTATTTTTTTGCTACTTTGCAATTACTTAGCATGTTAGCTAACTCTTACCCCAATCCTAACCTTAACCCTTTTAGCTAACACTTTCCCTAACCCTTTCAGCTAACTCCTAACCCTAACCTTAATCTTCACATTAACTCCTAGTCTAGCTGACGTTATTGATATGTTACGAATAGCTATTTGTAACATACTGTATCATACCAAATAATTGATGGACATCCTCAAATAAGACATACCATACAAAACATAACATATCATACTAAATGGACCGTCTTGGGTTTACGTACAGAATAATACAAAATGCTATGAGACCATGTTGAACAGTCAATAAACTTAAAGGTACGTTGCACTTGATTTGCCTGTGTTTTATATATATTTCCACACTGTGAGGTTGGAATAATATTGTGAAAATAATGATAATGCCCTTTTAGTGTTAGAGCTGTTTGAAAAGACCGCCTGAAATGTAAGACTGTTTTGGTGGAATGGAGTTAAGGCCTGCCTGGTGACATCACAAATTAGTTAATAAACCAATAAGGAAGAGTTCCAAATCTCAGTTTTCCTCTCAACACTCAGACCACTCCCAGACAGTCCTAGCAAAGTTCTCGCTTGAGAAATTCCTCTTTGCTGAGGAGCTAGTTTTGTTACCAAGAAATTATTTGATACGGAGATAAAAATAGCTGTTTTTGACCTAATAAAATAATTGTATTGGACACACAATTCTGCTGTAGATACACAACATCTGTCCATGATTCCTAAGGCCACAGCCAGACAAGCACCAGCACCACCTTCCCCTCTATCCGCGCCACATCTGACCAATCCATCACGTCTGTCAACGACACCAAACACTTCATGGTGGGGGCCTACAAGGAACATCGCGTGAAGGGATGCTCCATAGTTTTTAATATCTTGTTGGTAGGATAGTCTTAATCGTAGATCGTCCAGTTTGCACGTTGGAGGGTAGTGGCGGTTTACCTACTAGTCTGCAAATTCTTAAATGGCAACCTGCTCTCCTCCTCCTTCTTTCATACTGATGACAGGGATTTGGGCCTTGTCTTGACAAAGCAGCATATCCTTTGTGTCGGACTCATTGAAGAAAAAATCTTCGTCCAGTTTGAGGTGAGTAATCGCTGTTCTGATGTCCAGAAGCTATTTTCGGTCATAAGAAACGGTAGCAGCAACATTATGTACAAAATATATACACTACTGTATTTTAGTCAATGCCACTCCAACATTGCTTGTCCTACTATTTATATATTTCTTAATTAAAACGTTTTTTTTATTTTTTTATTTGTATATTGTTATGAATTGTTAGACACTTCTGCACTGTTAGAGCAAGGAACACAAGCATTTCGCTACACAAGCAATAACTTATGTGCCCAATAAAAGTTGGTTGGATTTGATTTTCAGAAGTAGAGTTTATAACACTATATACTGTAGTTCAGAAGTAAAGTTTATAACACTTTATACTGTAGTTCAGAAGGAGAGTTTATAACACTATATACTGTAGTTCAGAAGGAGAGTTTATAACACTATATACTGTAGTTCAGAAGGAGAGTTTATAACACTATATACTGTAGTTCAGAAGGGGAGTTTATAACACTTTATACTGTAGTTCAGAAGGAGAGTCTCCCGTCTGTCCTGAGCCGCCAGAGTCTCCCGTCTATCCTGAGCCGCCAGAGTCTCCCGTCTATCCTGAGCCGCCAGAGTCTCCCGTCTGTCCTGAGCCGCCAGAGTCTCCCGTCTGTCCTGAGCTGCCAGAGTCTCCCGTCTGTCCTGAGCCGCCAGAGTCTCCCGTCTGTCCTGAGCCGCCAGAGTCTCCCGTTTGTCCTGAGCCGCCAGAGTCTCCCGTCTGTCCTGAGCCGCCAGAGCCGCTAGCCAGCCAGGAGCCGCCAGAGCCGCCAGCCAGCCAGGAGCCGCCAGAGCCGCTAGCCAGGAGCCGCCAGAGCCGTCAGCCAGCCAGGAGCTGCCAGAGCCGTCAGCCAACCAGGAGCCGCCAGAGCTGCCTGTCATGCCGGCGATGCTGGAATCTCCCTCCTGTCCGGAGCTGCCAGAGCCGCTCCTCAGTCCAGAGGCGCCTTTCCATCCAGTGGCGCCCTTTACGATGATCTTCAGTCCGGGGCCCGCTGCGAGGGTCCCCGCTCCAGAGGCGCCACCTAAGTGGGCCAAGACTGAGGTAGAGCGGGGTCCACGTCCCGCACCCGAGCCGCCGCCGTGAAAAAGGCCCACCCGGACCCTCCCCTTTTGATTAGGTTTTGCGGCCGGAGTCCACACCTTTGTGGGGGGTACTGTCACCTTCTTTGTTTAGTTTATTGTTTTGGTTAGGTCAGGGTGTGACATGGGTGATGTATGTGTTTTTGTACTGTTTAGGGGTTTTGTAGGTTTATGGGGTTGTTTACCATCTAAGTGTTTATGTATGTCTATGTTTGCCTAGATTGGTTCTCAATTAGAGGCAGCTGTTTATCGTTGTCTATGATTGGGAACCATATTTAGGCAGCCATCTTCTTGGGGTATTTCGTGGGTTATTGTCTATGTGATGTTGCATGTTTGCACTCAGTATTTATAGCGGTCATGGTCATTTTCATTAAAAGGATGTATTCACATCACGCTGCACTTTGGTTTCCTCACTACCAAATTGTTCGTGACAATATGACAGCTTGTTACACAAAAGAAAAGGGGCTGGGTTTGAGTGAAAGAGCGGGAAGACTGAGGAACAAAGGGCGAAGCTGTGCTGTCGTAAATACAGTCTCTTACGCATTGTAATTTACCGCCCATTTGGAAAAGGAAAATGCAATAAATATTTACTCTGAGCTGCGCTTCGGTAGGTTGGTGGTAGATGGAAGGCCGTGTTGCCCAACCAAGTCCTTTGTCCTTTGAATAATGTATCTGCTGGTAAATTGTATACATTGTAGTAACGTCGTTGTGTGGTAGACGGGATACTCTGTCTGTTCCTTCCTAACCTGCGTTTGCAGCTGCTGTATCTAACTCAACGGCTAGGAGGTATCACTTCTGTAGTGAATAAGAGTTCAAAGTTCATACCATCCGCAACCAAAGCTCACGCTGATGTTGGCTTCGTTTTGTAGTTATTATCTGAACCATTCTGACATTGGACCGTCGTCCTCACATCCTCGGAACAGGAGGTTATATTGTCGTCAAGGCTTTATAAAGGAAGGGAGAGGAGGGAGTATTTGAAAAGTTTTATAGCCTTTGTCCCTTCACAGGGGCGGGCCACTGATTGACCTTATGAAAACCCAAATCTCACATTTTAGAAGCTAAAATCACATTTCATCCCATCACGAATAATTACATATTCAAACATTGAAATTGAACAACAATTCCATGTGAATCCGATAACTCTGATGTGTAGACTTTCCACTGTAGAGTTTGTCATCTTATCATTGATGAGAATGTCTCAGATGACAACCGAACTGACATCATATTCATTAAGTACCACTGCATATGTTCAATTGGTCGGATTACCAGAATATAGTTCATTTCCCCCCACCTTCTGATGTTCCCAGAATCTCTATGTTAACCAAGGGGTTTGCAAATGTAACATCAGTAGGGTAGAGAGAGGAAAAGGGGGGAAAGAGGTATTGATGACTGTCATAAACCTACCCCCAGGCCAACGTCAACACAATACTGTAGTTCAGAAGGAGCGTTTATGACACTATATACTATAGTTCAGAAGAAGAGTTTATAACACTATATACTGTAGTTTAGAACGTATGTAGAGTTTATAAAACTATATACTGTATTTCAGCAGTATATAGCACTATATACTTTTATCATGAAGTCTGATCTTGTATTATTGATTATTGATCCATATTTACAGTTGTTTTCTCTCTCTGTTGTAAAGTTGATCATGAAATAATAATCATAATAATAGCCCTCTTGTCAGTACACGACACACTGACGTGTCACACTGATGTGATTTCTGGTTGCAGAAAGAAAGCAGGAAGTCATCCATCGTCCGTCAACACGTATTATGAGCCACTGAAATAGGAGAGACTTTGTCCACTTTCTGTTTGCCTACTCAACCCAGAGTGAAACAAAAACACCCCATGACAACTTGATGACTCAGAGTCACGTCATAAACAAGTACACCTGCCACCGTGTAAGTAGTCCAAACCAGCCTTTAGTCTTGATATCTTTGGTTGTTTAGTACACTACCATACTCACTCTGTTTAACACATGGCCTCACATGTGAATCCTTAAAGAGATGGGCGGGGCTAAGGCTTAAGAGGGTGTGAACGATGCTGAATGGGTGTGATCTGGGCTCTGGTTCGGTAAGGATGTAGTTACCTAAAAAGCATCTAGACATTATCTCACATTACTTTTAGACTAACATTTAGTTTTTTACAGTGGAGATTTGCTGTCTGTCTTCATGACATTTGCAACATTGTTTCAATATACAAATTAAATCTCCAGCTGTCCCATAGTAATGAACATGTCGGGATTCGGGATGAGACATACAGGCAAGCAGCTTTTCTCAGCCAGTCGAAATCATGAATCAGCATCATTTTTATGGACATATATACAAAGAACTATCAATGGAAAACAGAACAAACGAAACAAAGTGCAGCTTGTTTGCTGTCTTTCCAGATTATTTTTGAAGTGATTGTGTTAGCTGTGTTGTTGGCTAGCCCCTCTGAACAAGTGTCCTGATGAGAGAGAGCATTTTCTATGACAGGCAAAATTCTGCATCATCAGATCATTGTTATGGGTGTATCCAAATAAATGTCATTAGAAAACAGCTTAAACAAACGCAAATGCAGCTACTTTGCTGTTATTCTGTCTGCACTGTTTGACGAGACTGTAAGTTAGTAGCTAGCAAGCAAGCAAGGGATAAGAACGTTACCTTTATGGCAATGGAACATTTATAACGATGACTGGGTCGCATCTATAGATACAGAGCAAAATAAATAAACGACTGGGTTGCGTCTCTGGAAACCGAACCAATAAAATGAACAAAAAGCAGGCTTGGGTAGCAACCCTAGATTTGTGTCGGGACTATATCTTGTGGAAGGATGAAATAGTATGAATAAATTAATCAAAATAAAAAATCATCATTTGAATATGTTGTTGAGTGAAAATTGCCCTCGAAGCCGGTGTTTAGAGGAAATATTGGCACAGTTTTCCGACAACACCCATGCCAATACAGTGAGGGAAAAAATTATTTGACCCCTCTGCAAAACATGACTTAGTACTTGGTGGCAAAATCCTTGTTGGCAATCACAGAGGTCAGACGTTTCTTGTAGTTGGCCACCAGGTTTGCACACATTTCAGGAGGGATTTTGTCCCACTCCTCTTTGCAGATGTTCTCCAAGTCATTTCGGTCAATCGTTCTGTGACAACACAGAGGCCCGGATGCAGGTTTAGGCTGACGTTTGGCAACTCGAACCTTCAGCTCCTTCCACAGATTTTCTATGGGATTAGGGTCTGGAGACTGGCTAGGCCACACCAGGACCTTAATGTGCTTCTTCTTGAGCCACTCCTTTGTTTCCTTGGCCGTGTTATTTTGGGTCATTGTCATGCTGGAATACCCATCCACGACCCATTTTCAATGCCCTGGCTGAGGGAAGGAGGTTCTCACCCAAGATTTGACGGTACATGCCCCCCCCTTTAGTCTTGAAGCATAATGTTTCCACCTCCATGTTTGACGGTGGGGATGGTGTTCTTGGGGTCACAGGCAGCATTCCTCCTCCTCCAAACACGGTGAGTTGAGTTGATGCCAAAGAGCTCCGTTTTGGTCTCATCTGACCACAACACTTTCACCCAGTTGTCCTCTGAATCATTCAGATGTTCATTGGCAAACTTCAGACTGGCATATATATGTGCTTTCTTGAGCAGGGGGACCTTGCGGGCACTGCACGATTTCAGTCCTTCACGGAGTAGTGTCTTACCAATTGTTTTCTTGGTGACTATGGTCCCAGCTGCCTTGAGATCATTGACAAGAATCTCCCGTGTAGTTCTTGGCTGATTCCTCACCGTTCTCATGATCAGTGCAACTCCAAGAGGTGAGATCTTGCATGGAGCCCCAGGCCGAGGGAGATTGACAGTTATTTTGTGTTTCTTCCATTTGCAAATAATCACACCAACTGTTGTCACCTTCTCACCAAGCTGCTTGGCGATGGTCTTGTAGCCCATTCCAGCCATGTGTAGGTCTACAGTCTTGTCCCTGACATCCTTGGAGAGCTCTTTGGTCTTGGCAATGGTGGAGAGTTTGGAATCTGATTGATTGATTGCTTCTGTGGACAGGTGTCTTTTATATAGGTAACCAGCTGAGATTAGGAGCACTCCCTTTAAGAGTGTGCTCCTAATCCCAGCTCGTTACCTGTATAGAAGACAAGTGGGAGCCAAAAATCTTTCTGATTGAGAGGGGGTCAAATACTTATTTCCCTCATTAAAATGCAAATCAATTTATAACATTTTTGACATGTGTTTTTCTGGATTTTTTTGTTGTTATTCTGTCTCTCACTTTTCAAATAAACCTACCATTAAAGTTGTAGACTGATCATTTCTTTGTTTGTGGGCAAACATACAAAATCAGCAGGGGATCAAATACTTTTTCCCTCACTCTATATCCTCCAAAAACCGGCTTCCCGGACATTTTCACTTAAGTGTAACCATACTACTTTGACTAACAATAAGGTTATTAAGGATCGTCCAGTAATATAATATTTGAATAAGAAAACACTTAATTAAGGCCTAATTATGGCTAATAAGACATAAAGGCCTTATTAGCTGCTAGTATACACACATATACACTACGTAGGCTAATATGTGTACCTTAAAATAAAGTGTTACTGTCCTTTCTTACTGGCACTGGCTTTGTTGATAGCTTTTTTATTGAGGAAAGCTTTTTACTTGCAATAACTGGGATATTCTCTTACACCTTAGTTGAATCGACTGGCTGTAAGTCACTATGGATAACAGTGTCTGCTAAATTACTTAAATATAAATATCTAACCAATATCCAAGTCCACGGGGCTGTCCAGAGGGTGGTGCGGTCTGCTCAACACATCACCGGGGGCAAACTACCTGTCCTCCAGGACACCTAGAGTACCCGATGTCACAGGAAGGCCAAAAAGATCATCAAGGACAGCAACCACCCGAGCCACTGCCTGTTCACCCCGCTATCATCCAGAAGGCGAGGTCAGTACAGGTGCATCAAAGTTGAGACCAAGAGAGTGAAAAACAGCTTCTATCTCAAGGCCATCAGACTGTTAAATAGCCATCACCAGCGCATTAGAAGGTCCTTGACTTCACTGGCCACTTTAATAATGGAACACTAGTTACTGTAATAATGTTTACATATTTTGCATATGTTTACATATTTTGCATATCTCATATACAGTGCCTTGCGAAAGTATTCGGCCCCCTTGAACTTTGCGACCTTTTGACACATTTCAGGCTTCAAACATAAAGATATAAAACTGTATTTTTTTGTGAAGAATCAACAACAAGTGGGACACGATCATGAAGTGGAACGACATGTATTGGATATTTCAAACTTTTTTAACAAATCAAAAACTGAAAAATTGTGCGTGAAAAATTATTCAGCCCCCTTAAGTTAATACTTTGTAGTGCCACCTTTTGCTGCGATTACAGCTGTAAGTCGCTTGGGGTATGTCTCTATCAGTTTTGCACATCGAGAGACTGACATTTTTTCCCATTCCTCCTTGCAAAACAGCTCGAGCTCAGTGAGGTTGGATTGGGAGCATTTGTGAACAGCAGTTTTCAGTTCTTTCCACAGATTCTCGATTGGATTCAGGTCTGGACTTTGACTTGGCCATTCTAACACCTGGATATGTTTATTTTTTAACCATTCCATTGTAGATTTTGCTTTATGTTTTGGATCATTGTCTTGTTGGAAGACAAATCTCCGTCCCAGTCTCAGGTCTTTTGCAGACTCCATCAGGTTTTCTTCCAGAATGGTCCTGTATTTGGCTTCATCCATCTTCCCATCAATTTTAACCATGTTCCCTGTCCCTGCTGAAGAAAAGCAGGCCCAAACCATGATGCTGCCACCACCATGTATGACAGTGGGGATAGTGTGTTCAGGGTGATGAGCTGTGTTGCTTTTACGCCAAACATAACGTTTTGCATTGTTGCCAAAAAGTTCAATTTTGGTTTCATCTGACCAGAGCACCTTCTTCCACGTGATTGGTGTGTCTCCCAGGTGGCTTGTGGCAAACTTTAAACAACATTTTTTATGGATATCTTTAAGAAATGGCTTTCTTCTTGCCACTCTTCGATAAAGGCCAGATTTGTGCAATATACGACTGATTGTTGTCCTATGGACAGAGTCTCCCACCTCAGCTGTAGATCTCTGCAGTTCATCCAGAGTGATCATGGGCCTCTTGGCTGCATCTCTGATCAGTCTTCTCCTTGTATGAGCTGAAAATTTAGAGGGACGGCCAGGTCTTGGTAGATTTGCAGTGGTCTGATACTCTTTCCATTTCAATATTATCGCTTGCACAGTGCTCATTGGGATGTTTAAAGTTTGGGAAATCTTTTTGTATCCAAATCCAGCTTTAAACTTCTTCAAAACAGTATCTCGGACCTGCCTGGTGTGTTCCTTGTTCTGCATGATGCTCTCTGCGCTTTTAACGGACCTCTGAGACTATCACAGTGCAGGTGCATTTATACGGAGACTTGATTACACACAGTCATTTAGGTCAACATTGGATCATTCAGAGATCCTCACTGAACTTCTGGAGAGAGTTTGCTGCACTGAAAGTAAAGGGGCTGAATATTTTTGCACACCCAATTTTTCAGTTTTTGATTTGTTAAAAAAGTTTGAAATATCCAATAAATGTTGTTCCACTTCATGATTGTGTCCCACTTGTTGTTGATTCTCCACAAAAAAATACAGTTTTATATCTTTATGTTTGAATCCTGAAATGTGGCAAAAGATCGCAAAGTTCAAGGGGGCCGAATACTTTCGCAAGGCACTGTATATATATATATATATATATACTGTGTTCTATTCTACTGTATTCTATTCTACTGTCCAAATACTTATATATTCTATATTCCATTCCTTTACTTTAGATGTGTGTGTATAGTTTGTATTGTTGTGGAATTGTTAGATATTACTGCGCTGTTGGAGCTAGAAACACAAGCATTTCGCTACACCTGCAATAACATCTGCTTAACATGGGTATGTGACCAATAAAATGAGATTTTATTCGATTTTTGATTAGAACCAAGTTTATTCTTTGTCCACTAGATGGCAGGCTGTCCTCAGTTTAGTTGATTAAAAGCTACCCTGCCCCATAAGACCAGTGTTAATAGTTGTTTTGTGACATGCAGATTGTTATCAGTCACTACCAAGATCAAAACATCATAAGAAGCAAGGTATATTATTAGTCATTTTTCATTAATAGCGTTATTTTTAAATCCATCCTATGCAGGCTACCATTTAAATACCAATTTTTCAAATATATTTCCACTTGTAACAGCATAGCCGAGCTAGCTAGCTACACTTCCACGTGCTTTACACAAAGCCAGTGTTAGGGAAGCTACTCTGAAAATGTAGTTTTCCAAGCTGCCAGTTACTTCACCCTGGATAAAGTTAAGCTACACTATAGCTATCCTTAAAAAGAAAAATAGAGTTTACTTAACTAAAGTTACTTACAAACTACTTTGTGAAAAATTGGAATATCTAAATCAAATCTAAATCAAATCAAACGCTATTGGTCACACACACATATTTAGCAGATGTTTATTGCGGGTGAGGCGAAATGCTTATGTTCTTAGCTCCAACAGTGTAGTAGTTTCTAAAATGTTCTGAATCTGAAAAGTTACAGAATACAAATGGAAAGAACAGACATCTCTGGAGTCAGATGTGAACAGAATGTGTCATTTATCCGATTCAATGAAACAACAATGTTTCAAGTGAGAAGAGGCAGTGATGCTGAAAAAAAGGACATTGTTGCCTCTTCACCCACATTTTATTTTCATTTAGCAAAAAAAAAAAGTAGTGTCTATTTCTGGTAGTTAGCTACACTGCTACACGGCAAAACAGTAATGATTAAATACTGAAAGCACCTACCAAGCTACTGCGAAATGTAATTCATTAGTCAAACTACAAATACAGTGGTTCACTACTCCCCAACACTGCACACACATAGCATATTGTTCTATTGTTGGTTACAATGAAAATGTGTCGTATTTGAAAACACATCTATTCAATTTCCTAATATAACCAAAAGAGGGAGACATTACATAAAGAATATGGCCTAAAGACGAAACTCCCCTGTGGTTCTTACCATATTTCACCAACTCTCTATGGCTCTATTACAGTCATTTGTACACTTGGGAAAGATCCAAGTAGTATTTCACTAGATTCGTTTTCAAATGTATTACTGTGCTTCGTACATTCCTATTGAAGTCAACCGGACACGCACGTTTGTCTCTCAATGCCTTGTTTTTACGTTTTCAAATTAGGCTTAATCGATCTCCTGTTTCAAAACGGATGTTGTCTTAACTTAATGAGATGCCCCCAAAAAAGCTGAGATGGAAGCCGTGTGGTGTGTTGACATGGTCAGGCGATGGCAATGGAGTCAGGGGCTTGTTTGTGTGTGCTGGTGGGCAGTAGTGACCCAGGCTGAGCTCAGTGGTGAGTAGGGCTCCTTTCTGCTAGAGAGTGTCTTATTCAGCCCTAAGCCGATCTCACCATGCATGCTCCCCTCACCAGCTTTCACCTAAATCTGTCACACAGATTTGACACTGTGTCACTCTGACCGTACTCCGAAATGACATGTAGGCTATATAATGTGGGATATTGTGCACATTTACAATCCGGACTTCTCTTAGAGCGTTTAATATGTATATATTTTTTAATTCCATGTGTGTGAGAGCTTTATAACCATCAATTTAGATAAAACAATAAGGAGAACACACGAAAGAGAAGATTGAAGATTGTATTTGGGTTTAGGCATGACCCTTTCAACAATGAATGAACCTAAATGTGGTCATATGTCCCATATTAGATAATAGCCTGACGATATGAAGAATCATATATTTGGGAATAATTCATGGATTTAAAAAATACATATTTGATCAAACAAATTCTATTTGCAGTCTGGAGTTTGAAATGACAGTGCCCAGTGTTGCCACGAGGAGGCTGTACCAATCTGCATGTTTTCATATGAACACAATAGTGCTTTAAAGTGTGGCACTGGCCACACTGCAGGAAATAGAGCACGGTGCATTGTTTCTTTATGTAGGGCTACAACATAATTAGCCTGAATTAGGCTCATAGTTAGTTGTGTATGAAAAGAGAACTGATATCTTAATCCCCTTTATGCCTTAACACAGTTGTTGTCTCCAACTGTAACAACATGATAATGTATATAGTCCAGGGCATTATGCAACACCACTTTGTGCACACTCAGATTCATTATCTAAGGACAGGACAGCAAATTGTCCATTTTAGACAATGTCAAAATGGCAAGCATTAGCATATGTCAGAAAAATATTAGGTAAAAAAATATTTCACATGAACAAAATGAATGTTGCAAATATGCTATATGTTAATATTGCCATTTCAACCAGTCCACTGCATCAAAAAAGAAGAAGAATTCCATGCATGTAACGTCTTATACCTGTAGGTAGGCTACACGACATTAGGTCCTACGTCTTGCATCTCTAAACAGAGGTTCGTTTACTCCTCCGGGAGGATATGGATGTAGCATTAATATACATCGGCTTTGCTATTATTTCACAACATCCACATCCGTTCAGAAACATTTAACTATCCCCCTGTTGTTCTGCATTGACATCCAAATTATTTCGAAAGACATTTGCTGTAACGACTGGCTAATATTTTCCCAATAAGTAAAAGGTCTGTGTCCATTCAGGCTTGTCTTGTCTGTCTGCTTCTGCTCTGTCTGTGAGCTGCCTGCTGTAAATTGAAATCCTCTGTGATAAGTGCTTGAAGCTCTCGGAAACTTCTGGAATCTGAGCGCTGAGAGAGGAAAGTGGACCGGGGGTTGCCCATCACACTGGGTTCATGGGCATATAAACCATCACTCCCACACCCCTCTCCCTCACTCCCTTTCTCTCCCTCTTTCATCTGCAGTCTTTACCGGATCAAGTGGTAGCTACTGGCCCTCATGGCCAGCAAGCAGGGTTTTCTCTCCCCAGCTAGCATGGCTTTGACTGTTTCTAGTGCATGACAAAGAATTGGGTTGTCATCGGGCTTTACTGAACACAGCAACCGCACAATTAATAAACAGGCAAAATGGTTTATTCCTGTATCAAGACCAAATGTCTTGTGTTTATTTCTGCTTGTATTTCACCTGCTTTTTTAGAAAATATTCTAATCTGTTTCCTACAGGCTCAGAAGGACCCTTATAATTCACTTATCCCATTTTAAAGTAGTATTTGTGGACACCTGCCCCTATGGGAATCTGTGGCGCTTTGAAAAGAAAACAGGTTCAAACTGGGCAAAAGCACTTAGCAGGAACCCGGCAATAATCGCTCTTTTCCACAGGTAATGAGTTTGATTCATTCTTGACCTTTGAAAACTTTTCGCTCCTCTTAAGCATTTTTTCCCCTCCCCTACCTGGAGATAATACAGGCATGCTAGCAATGTGTTGCCCACTACAGTATTTTACATGGCTGACTTATGGAATGCACATACCATTTCTACTGGCCATTGTAACAGGCCACAATTTTAAACTATAGTTATGATTTTTCGGCGATGAAATTCAACGTTTAACTTTCAACATGACATGATTCAGTAACATCAGGATCATATTGTACATGTTTCATAGCAGCAAAGCAGTGGGCAACTTCTGTCTGTGCCTAAAATGTAGGGATTGTTGTGTTCATGTTTTCGGGACGGGTGTTCTTTTCTTTGATGCATCATAACCTGGAAACCTTCCCAACAGAAGGCAGAGACAAGTTTCCTTGGATAATGTCGAAAAAATGGGGGAAACGAAGGCATGGGTCTAGAGTAGAGTTGTGATTTAGAGCTGAGAGATGCACCATCCCCTCTTTCCAGCGGAGGCCCTCTTGGGGTTGATTTTCATTCTCTCCTTGTACTATTAAAAAGGCCTTCCACTCTCTTCACTGGGCGCACCTTGCTGTTATAACTGGCAGAAAATCATTTATCAATGCCTCTCGTCGGCGGCTAAGGCCTTTCGCTGTGTATATTTTTCCATTATTGATTGTGTGTGTAATGCATCGCAGGAAGAAGCATGGAGATATGGGGTTTTCCCTCACTCCCGTTGGATGGCCAGGCCAGAGCATCAGGTAACTTTTTTGTTTTGTCTCATCTTATTTATCAATGTTTGAACCTATCATAGTTGCTTTGATAGGTAGTCTCAAACAACAATATACCTTTTGTGTATAAAGCTCGGAAATACAGTACCTATTGCATACGCATGTGATGGTCATGGTACAAGCTGTTAGTTGGAGCAACAAACTGAAAGGCAGCGGTGAAGGTCACTGTCCCCTCTGTTGTTTAATTTATTTTATTTTCAAAGTGAGGGGAGGTGGCCTTGCTGTGAGTGTTAGTCATTGATGTGCCTATGGTCCACCCCCCAGTGCTGCGGCTGTCTGTAGGAGTACCTTCGTCCTTCTCCTCCTCGCTCAAGGCTCTCATTGCTCAAGAGGCTTGGCTCACTGTGTTTGTCTAACCGTCCTCTTTTTGTTTCTTTTTTTTTTTTTGGAATCTGTGAGGGTGTGGCTAACGGACCTCTGACCTGGGGTCAAAGAGAGCCTTCAGTTTCCTCAAAGCTCTGCCACAGACTCGTGCTACTTCCTACTGTTCGAGGCTGTCTAAAGCTGAGACTGGAGTTTCCTCTCTTCACTCTTGTCTGTTCTGGATTGATGGTTTGGTTGGCCGTTGCATGTGTTAGCCCCTGACTATCCACGGGACACTAGTGGGCTAAGAATGTATTATTCTCAAAGTAGTATTGTCAAATATTAAGCTAAAAAGCAGGTGGAGTTATTTTAGTGAGAGAAAAAAATGATCAGACAATGCAAGGCTTTGGTAATAAAGGGTACATGCCCATGTCGTGCTGTGCGGTGGGCTGCAGATAAGCTTCAACCCTTCTTGCTATCCAACAAGTGGTTCTAAACCCATGTAGATTATTTAAGGATTGCAGGGTTTCCAAAGTGGCTTTGGCAATTGTTGACATGGGACGGACTCTTACTTTCCTTCAATAAAATAGGATAGACATAGAAATACGCCTTGGGAGAGTTATATTATGGTCAACATCCATGTACCTTTAAAAGTTGGGTATTTAGGAGACTAAATTGTTTAATTAACAGCTAATTAATGGTCCTATTTGCAATTGGCAAACATCCCCCTCTTCAAGTTCAAGGTAAATGGAGTGTATTCCCTAAAGGATCTAGTAGAAGCCCAGAGCCCTTTATCAAAGCTGTCTGAAATATTGGCACATACAGTAATCTGTCCCCATTCCGTATTGATTACTTGCTTTGTTTTCAAGTTATGCCGTAAACAGGGTAAATAACGACAGATTTGAGTCGGGAGTCCACACGGAGACATATGTTTAGATTTAAGCCTTCAAACCCTACACTTTCCCGATACTGTATGCGTAGCAGCTGTCTGCATCAGAAGCTAACGAGCGCTTGGAAAATGATTATAGCCTCCTCCGTTTTTTAGTGTTTTTTTTTTTACCCTGGAGAAAGTGGCAGTACGCATCATCTCAGGAATAGAAACCAGGCTGCTAGTGAAGCACAGAGGAAATGCGTTGAACTGAATTGGTGATAAGTGCTGACAGGAGAGGTGTGTCGGTGTACTCACTGTACCGACGGTTTATGAAGTAGACAGAGTTGAGGTGTAGCAGTTTGTACAGCCGTTAGCCAGCACTGTGAATATGATTGGTGGCAGCGGTAGGAGGCTGAGAGGGAGAGCAGAAAGGACTTGGTACACTAATATGCAGACCAGCAGTTATGCAGTATGTTCACTGAAGAGGGTGTGCACAAACGGGGCCTGGGATGATTAGCAAAGGCTCTTACATTCTGGTAGTGCACACATGCACGCAAACAGGAAATAATGTGTGAGTAACAGGAGGGAGAATGATGAATGTGCTAGAGTGACTAAATTAAAATGGAGTGTAAAGAGTTGCTGCAGGTGACCGGGATTTTTCGTGTGGGGCTTGCACATTATTTTTCTCCGACTTTTGAATTAGAGCTTGAGTGTTCCAACTTTCTTCAACTTTATTAATGTTTTTAAGATGTGTCTCCATAAGTGCAGTTACTTGACAGAGTTTTTTATCAGTGCTATATCACCATCTGGGATGCATGGCTAAGCCAGGCTTCCAAGGGCCAGCATTACAACACTTTCTCTGCTGGCTTTGTACTGGATGAAGAAGTCATAATCCTCAAACAGACTTAAATTCCTCCGGAAAGGCTCTTGATCCTGAATTCACTCATTTTCTTCAAACAGCCTTCAAACAGACTCCGAAAGAGAAGGGGATATTCGGGGGAATTGGCTGCAGTTCTTGATTGAAATCTGCTACAAGTGGACACCGCCGCCTCAGACACACACACACACACTCCTCCCCAGCCGTCCCCTCCTGTCTGTTGGTGGAAACCTGGGCCAGGTCGTCGTGACGCTCTCTCTCTCTGAGCTCCTAATAAAAGGTAAACTTCTCCAAGGCCCGGGAATTGTGTCAATCACGGCCTGTGTTTTCGCAGCGAGCCCAAAGCCTCCCCTCCTCCCTGTCAGAGGCTGTTATCACGTTCAAAGCCAGATCAGAACGCTGTTTGTTCTGCGCTTTGGTTTCACCCACACAGAGGATTCAAAGAGGTACAGGTCTATTTGAGAGTGTATATTTCCTTGCCGGAGAGAGACCGTGTTTGTCTTGCCACGTTTGTCAGCTCGTATTTCAGCCGAGGGCTTCTATTACAACTAAACACCACCCTATATCAGTTGAATATTGCCAGGCTTCTTTGAATCACATATTGAGTACAAGCGGTGTGGGAAATAATTTGGTTGTAACGTACTTTATGAGTGTGACTGAGTTTGTAACGGATCTATTCACCCTTCATTCCGATTTATTCAGTCGCGGTACAATAAAATAAAAAATAACAACCCCCTCAGGCAAACCCCTTGTAATAGTACACTCTTCCAAATGGAAATGACCCTCATGCTTATATTTCTGACCAGGTATCAAACCTAGGTCGTCCAAGCTAGCCCGCTGAGCTAAAGCCTAGGCATTAGGTCTCAGGCAAGCTTCCTCAAGGAGTTCTGTTTTCAGTATATTGTAATGGCGTCTCCCAGTTGAACTTAGGGCTTTGGCAGTTCTGTATATATGGCGTGGTTAGATGAGGTTGAACAGTTAGATGAGGTTGAGGGCACCAAAACTTTGCAAACTTTCCCAAAATTCCCAGGTTTTCCAGGGTTAGGGTTATAGGGTTAGTTAAATCTTCCATCTGGGGTTTCTGAAGAACCTAGGATTTTGGGGAAAGTTACCTGAATTGTGCAACCTTAGGGAGGTTGCTTTGCCTCCCTGGATGTGAGGGGAAGAATGACATTACAGAGCTGACCCAGGTAGCTAATACTTGGAAGATGGAGATTCCTCTGGTTCAGCTTGTCTGGAGTGTCTTCTTAGTTATGTAGGACCTCAGATAGAGGTTTCATGCAATATAATACTTTAGTATGATACACTAGTTACAGAAAATCTAACTTAACTCTTTTGTATATCAGTTATAAGTTTTGAGCAGCTCAACATTGATTTATTCCTATGTATACCATAGTACATGTATCCCTTTATTGCTGTTTATAGACCAATTTGTATGTTTCCTTCCATACTGGCATGTTAGTCACAGCTGGCAAATATGTACACTCCAAACCAAAACTGGTTATAGGCATTTTGATAGCAATCCTCGTTATTAGCTATGATAATGAACCACTTTGGTCGCAAAATCATTACAAAATCTATTTGACTACAGACCTTTGAATAAGTTCTCTATTGTCTTTTCTATCAGCGAACATCATTAAATGAAATCGGGCACATCCCCGACATGGTCCCACACATCCAAAAGGAAAACAATGATGGACCAAAAGGGCTATTGAAGGCATCAGTAAGTTTGCTGGACAAACTGCTGGATCTATCCACATGGGCGGCTAGGGAAATAAAAAGGTATTTTGGCTCTTATTGACCCTGCAGCTGGGCCTGCTGCTGTTTGTTCTGCAGCCAGGAAGCACACACAGCATTGTGGTAGAGCGGGGGATGTGTATCTAAGTGATGCACAAATAGTGTAGGTTTGGCAGCGCAGATGTTTAGTCCTATTGTTATCATTTGGATCCCATTTTATTAGTTGGCTATGTCTTGGGAAGTCGTTGGGTCAATTCATGTCTCTCGCAGCAGCAAATGTGCAGCTATTCATATGCAATAAGATTAAAGCCAAGCAGTTCAGAACGCTTGGACAAGCACCATTAATCCTTCAGTCCAGGCATGTCCGTTTTTTTATTAATGCTTCCATGCAGACAGACAGACAGACAGACAGACAGACAGACAGACAGACAGACAGACAGACAGACAGACAGACAGACAGACAGACAGACAGACACCCCATGCATGTTAAAAGTTAGATAGAAAGGGGAAAAAACAGAAATCCCTGAGAAAACACTCCATAAAGGGCTTCTGATAGACCCCCTTGTAAATAAACCTTTAATTCAATTCTCACTGACACGTACCATGTACAGCTGGTGACATCTTGCCGCAGCATTCATTCCTTGTTGACACATGCCTTACTTTTCGGACGACTCAAAGCAAACATATAGCGAGCTGCACTAAATTTGCTCAAGAACGAACAGGCATAACAATTCCACATCGCGGGGGAATCAAGCATAGCAGCTAATGTGGTTATTATAGCTACCAGTTTACAAGGGATCCTTCTGAGATTTTACGGAACAGTGTTTTAAATGGGCAAATATTGACAATATACAGCCCTCATATTTTGTCAAGATCTGTTTCACCGCAGAGGAGATGACAGTGAGTTGGGGACAGTATGGCTGACGTAGGTCACAGGAACTACTCTGACTGTTCTCCTGTAGGCCCCTTATTCTAGCATTTCCTCCACTTCCTCCTGGGATTGTTGTGGGGGACCATGTGGGATTGTGGGGCTGCAAGTCATAGGACGGTAATGGGACAGAGCCCATGGGGGGGGCTGCACTGAAGGAAGACTGACACAAGTGGAACTCAGAGAAGAGAGAGAGAGAGAGGGAGTGGTGGAGCATTCATAAGGACTAGTCCACCAGTGAAGTTATAAAATGGAAACATACCTCTCCCCTGACAGCTTGATCAACCCCCCCCCCCATGTTGTGCTTCTTGTGATGTTGTGCTGCTGAGATGTGGACTGGGATGGTGTCCCTAAGGCTTGTTGTTTCTTGTCAGAGATTAGATTGAACCGAGGCGTTCTGGTTCATAAGGAGATGCCTGTACGGGGGGAAGGTTGTGTTGTACTCACTCACTGACCAGAGCTTCTGAGACAGTTACTTTTCATTTGTACTGGGAGATTCTGCACAGAATTGATCATGGTTGACCATGACATTCAATTACCGATTATTTTATTATGTTAAAAACACATCAACCTAATTGGAATGGGTGAAAACAGTTAGCCTTCACAATCATCTGAAATGTATTGTTAATTTACAAAAAAAACTATGTTTTTTAACCATCCACCAGGGTTTCCTCTGCTGCAGTTAATTGGTCCACCAAGTGCACTGATTTCTGCATAGTGGGCATCTGTGATTATCTTCCCCTGGCACCAGTCATTAAAAACATATACTGCACACAGCGAGCACATTGTCCCAGGGTAGACAGAGGACTGTTCATTTGACTTTGGCCAATGTATATAGGGTAAGAGCTGCTCACGCGTTTTAACACGTGTGGAGACCTTGGAAAACTCTTTTGATTCGTTCATGAGGCTCCAGTCGAAGCTCGATCACATTTTCCAGATGGTTGCACAGTACACTTCACCAGAGGTGTTTATTAAGAACCTTTTAAATGTAACTCAATGCAATATAAAAATGTAATCTACATGATCCCCAAAAAGTAGCTATTTATCATGAGAGGGTCTTTAAACAATAACTCGTAATGTTGCATACTCCAGGAAAGGTTTAAATCACACCTCACAGGCAGAAGACACGTACTCCTGTGTCCAATCAGGGCTACCGCTCAATGCAAACCATTTCAATCTATGGTGTCCACATATTGATCTACAAAGGAAAATGTCGGAACCGGTAGCAGAACCCAAAACAGGGGACTTTACATTTCATTAAATGGTGATGACAGCTTGGAAAATCAAGGGGTTTCAAATGAGACGTCCCTCATTTACAGGGCCTTCAGAAAATATTCATAGCCCTTGACTTATTCCACATTTTCTTGTTTTACAACCTGAATTAAAAATGGATTAAACGTGTTTTTTTTCTCTTACACATCTACACACAATACTCCGTAAAGACGAAGTGAAAACATGTTTTTAGTTTTTGCAAATGTATAAAAATGAAATACAGAAATATTTCATTTACATAAGTATTCACGTCCCTGAAGCAATAATTTATTGAAGCACCTTTGTCAGCGATTACATCTGTGAGTCTTTCTGATTAAGTCCCTACGCATTTTCAGGTCTTGCCATTGATTTTCAAGAAGACATAATTCAAAACTGTAACTCGGCCACTCAGGGACTTTCACTGTCTTCTTGGTAAGCAACTCCAGTGTAGATTTGTAGATTTGGCCTTGTGTTTTAGATTATTGTCCTGTTGAAAGGTGAATTCATCTACCAGTGTCTGGTTGAAAGCAGACTGAACCTAGTTTTCCTCTAGGATTTAGCCTGTGCTTAGGTCCATTCCATTTATTTTTTATCCTGAAAAACTTCCCTGTCCTTAACGATTACAAGCATACCCATAAGATGCAGCCACCACTATGCTTGAAAATGCGGAGTGGTACCCAGTAATGTGTTGTATTGATTATGCCCCAAACATGACACTTTATATTCAGGACAAAAAGTTCATTGCTTTGCCACATTTTTTGCAGTATTATTTTTGTGCCTTGTTGCAAACGGGATGCATGTTTTGGATTTTTTAAAATTCTGTACAGGCTTCCTTCTTTTCACTCTGTCAATTAGGTTAGTATTGTGGAGTAACTACAATGTTGTTTATCCATCACCAGTTTTCTCCTATGACAGCCATTAAACTCTGTAACCATTTTAAAGTAACTATTGGCCTCGTGGTGAAATCCCTGAGCAGTTTCCTTCTTCTCTGGCAACTGAGTTAGGAAAGGAAAGACGCCTGTATGTTTGTAGGGACTGAGTGTATTGATAGACCATCCAAAGTGTAATTAATAACTTCACCATGCACAAAGGGATTTTACTGCTTTTTTTACCCATCTACCAATAGGTGGCCTTCTTTGCGAGGCATTGGAAAACCTCCCTGGTCTTAATGGTTGAGTCTGTGTTTGAAATGCACTGCTCGATGGAGGGACCTTACAGATAATTGTACAGAGATGAGGTAGTCATTCAAAAATTATGTAAACTATTATTGCACACAGAGTGAGTCCATGCAACTTATTATGAGACTTGTTTAGCAATTGTCTACTTCTGAATGTATTTAGTCTTGCCGTAACAAAAGGGTTGAATACTAATTGACTCCAGACATTTCAGATTTTCTCATTAATTTCAGAAAAAAAAAGAAAAACATAATTCCACTCTGACATTATGGGGTATTGTATGTAGGCCAATGACAAAACAGTCTAAATTGAATCCATTTTGAATTCAGGCTGTGACAACAAAATGTGGAAAAGTCAAAGGGTATGAATACTTTCTGAAGTCGCTGTACGTGAGAAAGTGTTGGAGAAAGTGAGACGAAAAGTGTTTCCTCTCCAGTTGATCTGAAGAAGCTAACATGTGTCAGTCTGACTAGAGGAAGACACAGTCCAAAATAAACACTTGTCCATTCGTTGTGTCAATGCCAGACAAAACAATGTGACACTAACATGGTGATTTGAGAAACTAATTGATTTCTCTTCATCAGCTGCAATGTGTGCTTTAACAACCATTAAGAGTGTGAGAAAATGGCCTGGCTTCATTTTTTTTTGATGAATATAAAAGCTGCAGAAAAAAGAACAAATGCAAAATTGAAATTTGTTGCTGAACTATAGTGTACAAAGAGGACTATTTCTGTCTGTAATAAAGTCCTTTTTGTGGGGGAAAACTCATTCAGATTGGCTGGGCCTGGCTCCCCAGTGGGTGGGCCATTGCCCTCTCATGCCCACCCATGGCAGTGAGCCTGCACAGTCATGTGAAATCCATAAATTAGGGCCTAATTAATTTCTTTCAATTGACTGATTTCCATCTATGAACTGTAACTAAGTAAAATCTTTGAAATTGTTGCATGTTTTGCATTTTTATTTTTGTTCAGTATATATTATTTCCATATTTTGATATGCACACGGAAAACTCAATGTGAAATATAATGCAATCTCAAAACAAACCAATTCAGTATGACAGCAAAGGGTCTAGATAGAGTAGGGCTATACCTCCACAATACCTTTGGAGTGTTCTCTAATCCCGTTTTTACATGCCTGTCTGGTCCGTGAGGGAAAGGGGTTAACGGCCCCCCTTAAAATCAAACAGACGGTTCCCACTGAGATCCACTGAAGGCATCTGTCTGTGGGGTAAAGAGCACTGACAGCCATACGTCATTTTTTTGTTGTTGCATGGTGCAGGCCCCTGTATTTAAAAGAGTACGGCAGTCAAAAGGCCTATAAAAGTGAGTGACTCCACAGGAGCATCTGCCACTGCGTGTATGGAGGAGATTCAATGTGAAAAAGGAGAGATAATGTGCTCACTCACTAATGGGCACCCGACTAGACACAGGCTCATTTTTCACATCATGTCATCTGTAAGGTTTGAATAAAAGTAATAGCCACAATGAGCCTGGATCTCTCCCATTCCTTATGGCTTTTGCCTCTTCACTTTTATTTGTGTTGACTTGTGCAGTCGGAGGAAATGACAGTCTGGGGGCCTGTGGATCAGTCAAAGTGATGATCCTCGGTGTTCTCCACTGGCGCTGACAGGTCCCCCTTTCCTCTGGCTGGCATGTGAGGCCAGGGCAGCACAGCTACGCCATATCAAATGTTGTAATCTGACAGAATAAAGGATCTGGCGCTGGGGACATCACAAACTCTGTCTTGTGTAATTTTCTGACAGGGACAGAAGGGGGAAATGAAGGGGTTTCTACAGTTTCATGTGGTAAGAATTAGTGTCAGTCAAAGCTAAGTGGCTGTTTTAAGATAAATAGGAGTGGATTCCAAGGCCATGTTGTCACCAATGGACTTTAGAAGGCTATGCTAATGTGGGAAGATGCTGATTTCCGTTGGATGTTTTCATTTCCTCAGCATTAAGTGTCTTCCCGAAAGCAGCACATCTTAATATCCATTTGGAAAAGGTTAGTGTAAAATTAGCACGTAGCTACATTGCCAGTATCTAGGCCATGTTGCACGCGACCGTGTTACAACTGAAAGACAATAGATGCCCTACAGTTGAGCTGTACTGTATAATGGGTGCCATAGTGGTGGTCACAGACCAGTGTTAGGTTATCTCAACAGTAGTCTTTTTTTTAGCATTGAAGCCATTGAAGACGTTTGAGCTGCTTCGAGTTACAAATGCCTTGGATATCGGCAAAAACATTTCCTCCTTTATTTAAGTAAGCAAGACGGTTAATACATATTCAATCACGGCCTAGGAACAGTGGGTTAACTGCCTTGTTCAGGGGCAGAACATCAGATTTTTACCTTGTCAGCTCTGGGATTTGATGTTACAACCTTTTGGTTACTAGTCCAATGCTCTAACCACTAGACTACCTACTGCCCCGTTGTCATTAACATGATATAATTAATTGAATATATTTGCAATATCATAATTTCTCAAATCAGATTGTCTTTTTGATGTTGCATGGTTAAGAGCAGGAAGGATGGTTTTTGTGATTTCTGTTTATTTTTCCTATTGTACCAGTTCAATGCAATATCATAATCATAAGTGGAAAATGGGGAAAAACCTTGATATAGCTAGAAAAACAAACATTATATAACACGCATTTTCATGCTTTGTGAATTATTTTCAAAATAATGACTTTTTTTGTGTCAGCCCCTATAAAGATGAGAAGAAGGATGTGAAAACAAGTGATTTCCTTATTAGGTTCAGGAGTCAAAGGCCTCCTGGAGCCGGCAGCTTCAAGAGCCCAGAAGATTAAGACATATATTGGATTCATGATGGAGGGCACACAGTTCATTTTCAAAATAAAACAGAATATTATTCATATTCCTTTTAAAATTCTGATTGCCAGCTGACCTGTACTTGGGCAGCAGTGTATTACATTTTCAATGAGCTGTATCTCTGCCACTGGTAGCCAAGATCCCCACTCACTTCCTGCTTTTTCTAATCCTCCCCCTCTTTGTCTAGCTAATGGGATTATGTGATTAATCATATATTAGTTCACATCAAAAATCAAATAACGTAATGGAATTGTGTATCGCCTTCGTTTTTGAACAATTATTTTATCGTCACTTGTAACTTACCCCGGTGGTTTCCCAATGTTAAATCATTTGAGACGAGACACCCCACGAGCAAATATTTTATCAAGATTGATAGAAGCATTGTGCCTGGAAAAACAAACAATTTTTGTTTCCGAGCTACAGTAGAATATCTCCTGGTGTTGTCATAGGTAGACACAGTATGCACATGAAGGCTGATTTTCATATATATTAAACTCACCACCTACTGCGGCATATGAAATTGTGCAAACTGCTAAGGCATGGGCTTACTGTTAGAACTCCTGCTCGTCTTTGATTCCCATTCCCTTCTAGGTTCTGTGACCCTCAAATAAGACGGCCAATAATCTTATTCCCTCACTGATTCAACCGAAGACCCTCAGGTACCCTGCATAAAGACCAGAGGAATGATATTGACATTGCTCAACCGCACCAAAACTTTCATGGTATACAAAATACATTCCGAAACGATGGTGGCTTCCTCTGAGCCATGCATGCTTACAGCTGCCACAATAGAATACATATCGAATGTTAAACACCTTCCAATACATTGGAAATCTGTGTGCCCTACGTGAACGTCAATTTCATATAATTTGCTCCAAATTTCTGTCAAAATAATAATGTAGGGCCATAGTATTGGGGGAAAAAAACATCAAACCTGACCATGATCAGTCACTTCTATCCCCATCCTCACCAGGGTTGGAGGCTGTCTGCACCACACAGGGTAATAAAGCCACAACGTGTGCAAGGTGAGCTCATTCCCCTGCCCCCCTGCACCAGGCAGTGCCTCATCACTCCACACAAAATACCCCCAGCCTTAATTGGTCTGTGCTCCTCCAACATGTTTTGTAATGGAAAAAGCAGCACATAATTCTTAGTTTGTTGGCTGGCAGAGCCCAATTTACAAAAGTGGAGGTTCGTGATAAGCAGAGACAGTACGTCTGTGGAGTGCTCGGCGCAATGAATCACCCTCTGCCAGGGTTGAGCAGAATATAATTGAGTCCAACATCTCTGAGCACTTTCACCATAATTAATGATAATCTGTAACAGAGGAATCTCAGATTCCAGTTCACAGAGCTGTTTAATTAGGCCCAGTAATGAAAGCACAGGCACTACAAGAATATGGCCGGGCTCATGATTAATGATTTGTGCTAGTGAACACAAAAGTGCTGCACCGTTAACTCTAACAGATGTTGCTGCATCTCACTGGCATTTACAAAACCCCAAAATACACGTGGGCTGTTTTTTCCTTTCTATATTTAAATACATTTGTATATATTGTCTTGTCATTATCAGTCTGCGACAAGTATTATCACCCCCCACAATTTTTTTTAATCACAAATTTTGCTGACTAATGTTGGCTGAAATAGATATTTTTATGTGGGGACATTTATGCTAAATGTCGAAATGAATTGACCTACATATGGTGTTTTTCACATGGCAATGAAGCAGATATAGCAGTATCTTTGTGTACAATACGTTAAATGCTGTAGCATTGATCAAATCCCACTATTCTGCTTTAGTGCAATTCACAAGCTGTGGCACCTTAATTAAATGATGATTAGCATAATTATATGACTGGAGGTGCTTTCAGATTTGTTATTCCAATAATAATGGTGTGATAGTTGTGGTCTCTTCCCTGTGACAACTGGAAATGTTGAAAATGTAAGGTATGATAGCAACCTTTATTAGATTAGATGAAATGTAGATCTTGGAATTGCTTCAGTAGATATGGCGAAATACTGTCCCAGATAAGCTTTTTGTTGTCGTAGTCTTCTAATCTAAGTTTTTTCCCCCTCTGTTTACCTGGCACCATATCAAGTAAAAAACACTACTTATTTATACTGTTTTGATAGAGTTTCCCAGTGAAAAGATTGCCATGTCAGATAGGAATAATGTCCTTACCCGGTATCATTCACTCAAGTAATAAAAAAAAAAGAACACAAGTATTGAGGCCTGTTACTTAAAAGTCTGGATTACATTATTGAATGAAATGCTCCAGCTCATATTTCTGCCTCGCAGGCATCTTTTGTGTTTATTTCCTAGTAGTATTGCTGGAGCAATGTGACATCGTTTCTCTGTAGCAGCAGGCAGGGCTTCTGAGTGGGTATGTGCTGTGCTAGGCTGACTCCACCTTTGAAAGGGGATCTTATGAAATGCACAATAATACAGTCAGTACTATTACTGAAACAAAATACGATTTTGTTTGGTCTGAAATTGATTTCCACTCGGAGCAAGCCATTAGTCACACTCTGCTTGTTTGTTGACTGCTCAGAGTTGGGAGGTATTTCTTAGGTGTGCTACTGAAGTTACCTCCCTCTCTACTGTGCTTGCATACCAGTCAATGTCACATTGGTGTACCAAGAATCATGTTAAGGGATTGACATGTTAATCAATGCTACATCGTATTGTGTGCATCGTATATGGACAAGTGCACACACACACACACACACATACACACACGCGCGCACGAGCAGCAAACACATTTTTCCCCCCGTGGAAATTCCACATTCCAAATGGGAGACAGAAGTGTACATACAATGAAGCGAAGACAGTTCAGAGAAAGTGGAACATCATCTCAACCCCCATAAATCTATTACAAAAAAAAACTGTAAATGAGTGAGAATAGATGTGTATTCATGTGAAAGATTCTCTGTAACCAAACTCTCCCTTGTGCCTAAATCTTTGTTGAGTTCTTTAATTCTCCACTTTCTGACCTGGATCACGCCGTCACTGCACATGAAAGAAATTACAAAAGCCTCTCAGTCACAGCAGCCCAGCTTTCTCATACACCACAACATTTGTCATTGCCAAAACAGCGGAGTTTAATTAAGTGTTGTGAGCAGCCTAGTGAGAAACACACTTTAAATTAAACCTCTGAACATGCTGCTATTGGTTCTTTACCTTCTCAACAATCAGCGGGGTGTTCAGCATAAATTCTATCTCTCGGGGGGGAAGGGCGGCTTGCCTGCACCTCCAGCGATTCATAGAAGGCCGGGCTCCCCGAGAGCAATCTCTTATTACAGCTCATTTAATTATTCCCATTTTAGAAACCCGCCAGATGAACGTGATAATTAATATCCCCTCTCAACTAAACATTTGATTTACTCTTGATGAATTAATGGTTGTTATGAGGGCTGAATAAAAAGGTACTATGTAGTATTGTGTGCTGCCTTCTCCGGGACTGGAAAGGAATTACATGGCAAATCATCTTCTGAAGCGTCAAGCGATTGTTGGTGAAAGGAATTCATTCAAACTTTTGATAATAATGAATTGTTTCGAGTTGGTACGCGTTTGAATCCTGTCATGCGTTTGTACGCGTGTCCTTTAGAAATGTGATCAAGTAAATCCGTGTGGTCAAGAAGAAGTGCGGTGGAAGGAGATAGAAAAGGCCAACATGGGGGTAATGTGTGTTCAACACCCGCTCGTTGTTACATCTAAACTGGTTTAAAGAGAGGACTTCGGGTAAGTGGATGTGGCATTTGAATTGGCAGGGTGCAGCATAACACAATAGGGCTGTTGTCAAGGGACACCTAAACTGAAGACTATTTCACTTGTGTATTGTAAGAGGGACAATACTTGTTTTCAGGTCTCCCTAGTAAAAGAGGTCTTCTGACCTTAATGGGACTTCCTGGTTAAATGAATCAAATTAAACCTGGACATAATAAACATAAATCCAGGACACCCCAATTAGTATGATATGTTACGTTTCGTGTGGGATGTATTCATTTGTGGATGTCCATCATCCATTTCCTATGATACGTTACGAATTGTAATTCATACAACATGTTATGAATTTGCAAAACATGAATTCAAATGTCTTGTCTCTATCGTTAGCTAAGTGGCTAACATTGGTTAAGGTTAGGCTTAAGGTTAGGGTTAAGGTTAGGGTTAGGAGTTAGGTTAAAGGTTTACGGTTAGGGTTGGTGAAGGGTTAGCAAACATGCTCAGTAGTTGCAGAGTAGCTAAAAAGTAGTACATTTAGCAAAGTCACTAATTAGCTAAAAAGCAAACGTTTTCCGCAATGAGATTCGAACACGCAACTGGACGTTTGTGTTTTATGTCTGTCTATCCATCCACCCCGACCAACCATCCATACTTTTGTTTTTGCCTTAAGAAACCTTCTTTCTTGTGTAACCATACCAAATGTAACAAATCATACTAATTTGAGTGTCCCAGATATGCATTTACTATGTTAGGTCTAGTCTGTGAGACCAGGCTGAAAAAAAAAATCTACCAGGCTGCTTTTAGACCCCACTGTCGCAAATTAGTGAAATTCTGAAACCGTGTATCATTGTCACAGAATATTATGTGAACTATATGAGTCCAAGTTGGAATATCTGAACAGAAAGGTACAAGTTCACAAATAGTTAACCCTTGTCATTTACAGGCCACTAAATAAAGTTATGGTGTCACTAACAAGTGGCCTCTAACCACAAATCAAGATTGAAAACCACAAGGTCAAATGTGTTGGTCTGTCCAGATTTTTACTTACTTTTACTTACGGTAGGGTGAGAATGGATTTAGTTGGGATTAGATTTCAGGGCAATGTATTGGAAGCTTTTGACGTAAAAAAAATAAAGAATATATTACATGTAATTTCAGGTATGCAGGTTGAGTATGTGCTGACACGTCAAGGAATCCAGCCTGGTCTCAAAGCAAAACATATTATATTTTACTGAAATCTGTGCTCTCCATTTAGCATGAGATGTTACTTTAGTTAGGTTACATTACATTGGCCTAAGTAAATTCAGGACACTGAAATTAGTGTGATATGTTACATTTGGTATGAGAGTAGGTTACTCAATGCAAAAGTGTTAGGAAAGTGGTTGGTTGGGGTGGATGGGTAGAGGTATAACTCTAACATCTAGCAACGCAAAAGTTGTAGGTTCAAATCTCATGACGGACAACTTCAGCATTTTAGCTACATTGCAACTACTTAGCATGTTGCTAACCCATCCAGGAAACCGTGACCTGTTAACCTAACTCATAACCTTAACTCCTAACCTAATGTAGCATATAAAGCAGTCAAACGTACAGTAGCATATCATGCTAAAGCAGTTGAACGTAATATATCATATTAAACGATCAAGACGTAGGATACAATTTGTATTATATTGCACGCCCGCTTTTACATTGGTAGGTCAAACTAATGTAACCTAACGTAAAGTAACATATCATACTAAATGGAATGGCACAGATTTCATGTACAATATAATACGTTTTGCTCTGAGACCAGGTTGCTGAATCAGTCTTGTGCACATGATCATGAATTCAGCAGTCAGTCCTTAGACCTATACAGTGTAACAAGAATTGGCACAAACACCAAGACCTATCAGGCTCAATCAGACTTACCTGAACCTTAAACAAAGTTGGAGGTACATTTCTTTACTCGTCAGATGACATTTCCTCTTCCTTCCTTGCCTCTTTTTGCCTCTGTTCTTCTATTTGAGCGATCAGACAGCTGTTACAAGGAGCAGGATTATTAACGAGACCATAGACCCGAAGCTCATTGTAGTGGCTGTGTAATTCTCTACACACTATGTCACATTAACAGTGTTGGCTTATCTACTCAACGCTGGTTGAGTGGACCTCTTCCACAGTATTTCCCCTCAGCCGCAGCGCTGTAAAGGACTGATGACTCCTGTAGCACTTCCTAACAACCAGGAAGAAAGCCTTGACACACATTACATACTGAAGTAGGAGCCAGTCATCTATCTATACAAGCCCATTTCCAAGTACAAAATCGCACAATGTGTCCTCGCTGCTGCTATATGCAGGAGAGAAGAAGGAACATTGGTAGAAAAAGTACTCGATTGTCATACTTGAGTAAAAGTAAAGATACCTTAATAGAAAATGACTCAAGTAAAAGTGAAAGTCACCCAGTAAAATACTACTTGAGTAAAAATCTAAAAGTATTTGGCTTTAAATATACTTAAGTATCAAAAATAAATGGAATTGCTAAAATGTACTTAAGTATAAAAAGTAAAAGTATAAACCATTTGAAATTTATTTTTTAAGCAAACCAGACAGCATCATTTACATTTTTTTATTGATGGATAGGCAAGGGGCACACTCCAACACTCAGACATCATTTACAAATGAAGCATTTGGGTTTAGTGAGTCCGCCAGATTAGAGGCAGTAAGGATGACCAGGAACATTCTCTTGATAAATGTGTGAATTTTAGTATTTTTTGGTGTCAGGGAAAATGTATGGAGTAAAAAGTACATTATTTTCTTTAGGAATGTAGTGAAGTCAAAGTAAAAGTTGGCAAAAATATAAATAGTTAAGTAAAGTACAGCCACCCCCAAAAACTACTTAAGTAGCACTTTAAAGTATTTTTATTGAAGTATTTTGGACAATATTATGTCGATTTTATGACTCTAAGTATGTTTTTTTTTTATTTGGCTAGTGCCAGTCAGCTGTAACTGCGCCAAAACGCCGGTATTTATCCTTCTATAGTTTGGCCTCAAAATAATTTTTATATGGTGAAGCAGGATGTTCTCTGCACTTTTGTTTCCATATCTGATCATATCTCTTTTTCTGGTGGCTCTCTCTCGTGTCTTTCTGAAGCAAACATATTGTGAGCAATATGTTTGGAACATCGAATTGTATTAAAATCTCAGAATTGAATCGCAACACATATAGTTATTTGTTATTGTTATCAATCGTGATACAAATATAATTGCAATACATATCGTATCGGCACCTGAGTATCGTGATAATATCCTATTGTTAGGTCCCTGGCAATTCCTAGCCCTTATGTTTGGTGTAATATGAATGTATCTCTTCATAACCAGGCCAATAATTCTGGGATCAGAGGACATATGACTTTTAGTGAACTCTTTTGCTCGAAAATATTCTCTCAATCGGCGGCAGCACTAAAGTCATGCAAATGTGTTGGGACCTATTAAGAGCAGTGTCAGATCCCTTTGATCATTGATCATTTCAGATTGCTCTCGTGCTCTTCCTCCTCGTAACGTGAAGTGATAGATGATCACTTCTGGCTCAATAGTTAATGTAAACTATTAGCTCTGTATTTAAAAATGATCATGTAATTGATTCACAAATTGATTTACTGATGTTGATTCAAGTGTTTTGCATATTAATCACACTAAAGAAATTCATGTCCTATATTTTATGAGCTGTTGTGTGATTAACTAATGATATGAATTAATCAACTTTAATAGGAAGTTGTTTGGCTAATTTGTCACTTTGTTGGAGCAGGAATGAATCGAGGGGCCTTTGACTTTACAACTCACAACCACGAGAACTACAATGCTGTTTTGGAGACCTTGTGTAGTTCACTATACGCATTATAAGCGACGATGAAGACGAGTAAGCAAACTCACGGCACACGGGCAGAGAGAGTAGACTTTGAACACGTGACTAACATTATAAACGTATGTTTCTGTTGTTGGACCTGACGATTGAACTCCCTTGACGTCCTACTCTGTTTTCCTCCTTCCAATTCTTGGCATTATCCCGAAAAGAAGCACTTTATATTGTCCCCTTTTTCTTGGCTTTGAGTAAATAGTGCAATTGTTTTGCACCCCAGAGATCCAGTTAAGTAGTTCATTAGTGGGTATCTCAAGTCTTCAAAGTATTGATCCCACCCAGTCAATGGAAAAATAACAACCCGGTTATAAGCTAGTTGTCCATAGCGATGGCAATATAAATGATTTAAAAAGGGCAGATTCTCTGTGGCTATGGAGCCATCAATCATAAGATACGGCAATGACAACAACAACAGAAAGCTGCTGCTTCAGAGAGCCTCTTATCTGGACAGAGAACAATTCTATCAGGCAGGTGACTGTGAGGAAGCAGGATGACCTGATGTCACTCACATTGTTGCTCCTGCCTTTCAACGCTGGGGCCCTCCTCTCAACCACACCATGGACTGGGTAAATGGATTCTGTTTACCATTGGCCTCCCTACCGAGTGCACACTTCAATTTGTCTAACAATAAAAATGGGCCAGACTAGGTGGGATTTTCATCCATAGAATGTATGAATTTTTTATTGAATTGCGTGAATTGAGTTGCAAGTGTATGGCACTATTTTTTATTTATAAATTGAATTGAGAGATTCTGTTGAACAGTGACTGGTCCTTGGCCACCTCATATGTCCGTGAGGCAAGAGATGACAATATCTTGCATTCAAGTGGCTGCTATTTCTACTCCACAGCTGATTCCAATAGTTACAATTGTTTGGGGGTCTATTTTATGCCTTTTCCTATACATATGTATTCCATGATATCAAAACCATGACATTAAACGTACAGTATATATTTATGATGTTAGACATATTTTGAGAGCTTTATCTTTAACATTTCTATCCATCTTTCATTTTGCACACAACAAGTATGATTTAGTTAGTGAGCAGAAGTGTCTGGCCAGTGCTTAGTTCCCTAGGCAGTGGATTCTCCGAGGCTTTGGTTCTCTCTGGAGTCCTGCTCCGCTCACTGTGGATGTAGGGGATTGTGATTGACTCATTTACGCGGTAGTAATCCACGGTAATAATGCATGTCCTTTGTCAAGTATGGCTTCAAATAACAAAGAGAGGAGTACCTTGTGAGTCCTTGTACCTGAAAGTGCCCCATTAGAACAACATAACAGCATCGCAAATGAAGTCATATGAAACGCGGTGACATACCCTCTAAAATAAAAAAAAACACTTAAGAGTGGTAGAAGTGTCTTTGAGTTTCAAAACGCGACTTTGATTAATAATTGATTCAATAAATCCTTGGAACACATCAAAGCCAGGAAGAGGAGGCACACCGGTGCTCCTGTGGACTGTCGGCCGGGCAGTCAAACCCGACTTTGTTGTATCAAATGCTTCCCCAGATCTAGAGCTTCCCCCTGCCTGTCTAACTCACCGAGCTGTGATGCCCGGGCCTGACAAAGTGCTGGCAATCTCTTAATGAAACGAGACATGCAGGGATATGAATGGCCACATCTGAGAGGTAATTGCTGCATTGCAGGAGCCTCCTACCTCGTTCCATTTAGTCTATTAGCAATTTATGGCTGGTCTCCCTCCGCTCCGCACAGGAGGGGTTTGATCTAAACTCCCAGGAGCTTTTAGGTGTGCTCAGGAGCCATTATAAATGCCTTGAAATATGGGCGAAAACCCGTTTCACTTACCACTCTTTTTATTCTCTTTGGGTAGTCATTCATTTATTGTCGCGGTAGAAAGGTGAGCATCACATTTTATCTAATTAAAGTTAATAGGCTTATGATACGGCTGTACCAGTGCAGCGTTGTTTTATGTTGAGTTGTGCCGTTAGGAGACTGTTTGTCTTGGAGCCGGCTCGCTGTGCTTCGTCTCTTACCCAGATCATGGCAGGATGAACAAGCAACAAGCCTTTGAATACTGTGAGCCAGTGCACAGTGGATCTATCACTGTAATGATATATATATATATTTTTTAAATAGCACCTTCATGCTTTTTATTGTCATTCTGTATCAGACAACATACTGGAAAACCACACTTTCAACAATTTGAACCTAATCCCTAACACTGACGTAAAACGAAAAATGTACTGTATCTGTTAGTAGTTATATCAAGTACTGGCCCAGACAGTGGTGTGAGGCGTGTGGCTGGTGGCTACATGGTCGAAGAGCTCTGCTTTGTGGGGACCCCGGCTGTAGGTGGAGGTGTTGTTTGTTTGTGGTATCAGAGGACCTGGATCTCTAATGACTCCTGTCGGCCCCCCAACCGTTTGGGACGGGGATCTGTGTGTGTTGCGGTGGGGGCTATGAGGGGCTTTGACTGGTGCTTGGCTGGACACTGCCTTCCCGGTTGCAGGGATGTAGCTGATAACTCAATGTGATGGCTTCCTGCCGCTCCGGCCTCGTGGCTCCCGGGCGCTCCAACTGCACGCCACGACCATGTGGACATGTTAGTTGAGAACTGGAAATATTCTGGAACTACTGCAATTGTCGGCAGGTAGCCTAGTGGTTAGAGTTTTGGGCTAGTAACTGAAAGGTTGCTGGATTGAATCCCCGAGCTGACAAGGTACAAATCTGTCGTTCTGCCCCTGAACAAGGCAGTTAACCCACTGTTCCCTGGTAGGTCGTCATTGTAAATAAGACTTTCTTCTTAACTGACTTGCCTAGTTAAAAATAATCATTGTCTGATGGGTAGGAAGTGTTTTTCTACTGCACTGCTCTTTGCGTTATGTGCGAAGGCCCCACACAGTAGTCTGGGATATGAGGAGGTTACACTTCAAAATAATCCCCGGAAGATCTCATTGTTATGAGAGCATCAATAGCCTCTTCTGTAGAGGATCGTCGTTGCAGCATAAGGCTAAATACACCACTGTGCAATTTCTTTGTTGCAACCCGACGTTTATACTAAGGATGCGTTCTCCTTTTAAAAGCTGCAGCACAAAAGTGTCGAAGGAGTGCCGAGGAGAGAGATTTTGAGATGGGGCTGAGCAGTAGAGAGCTAGGAGGGAAAATGCCAGTGTTCGAACTATAGTCTCTGGGCTGATCCCTCCTCCTATTGTGCAGCGCTTGGAGAGTGACAGGGCTGTGCTGTGGACCTCTCTGTTGCACCTCACTCCACGGGGGAGCCTGAAGCACCAGGTTTGTGGGAGCGGCCCCCACTGGGAGGTCCCAGCCAGAGCCTTTCCTCCTCTGGCTGACCTCTGACACACCGAGTTTGTGCTAGGTCGCCAAAAGAGATAAATGGTGGGGATTCCTCCCCAATGAAGCAGCGGGCTGTAATTGGTGTGGCAGAGACGTCAGCATCAATATGTAGCTCTGCGAGCTCTGCGAGCCACTCCGCTGGTCCCTTTGTAGTCTGCCGTAAACACCTCATCCAGATTACTTCCCGAGAGCGCCATCCAAACCCCTGAAAACGGTCCCTAGTCAATTAAATATACCCTATCTGCTCCCTGTTTTGTGTAAATAATCTCCTGTAGACACCCAACATGTGTAGTTATCTTCCCCGGGCACATTCAGGGTGATTTCTTAATGCTGCTGCGCACCCTACATCTGCAGAATGGAGAACGCCAGCCATATCTTCCCCTACAGAGGACTGCTTACAGAGGGAATAGGGTAACCGTATTGATTTTCATATTTGTATGAATGTTTCCTATCTTCCACTATATAGCCATATCTCAGGTCCCATACTGCATATTGATGTAGTAATCACATCCCTGTATGTATTCTGGCCCGTCCCAGGACACCATTACTAATTTGGGGAAAGTAGTGTGAATGAGGTACGGTGTGAGGCAAATCCAAAAAGCCCTGTACTGTGATATCCTTTCCTCCCTGTACCAATGTCAACCAGTTTGGTTAGAGGACAATCATTCCGTGGAGGCATGTATTGTTATATGATGTTATTGGGATACAGTTCTGAGGACAATATGTAGCTAATGCACTGTGTTACCCTAAAACTTTCATTTGTGGGAACAGGTGATTATTTGCTGAAATGTGTGCTGTGGCTATTTGAGACTGCGTTTATGTGAAGTTTTACGATACACTCAAAGTGTTCCGAGCTCATTGAGCAGGGGGGCAGGGGAATTACATGTAAAGAAATAGAATATGAGGACTGAGTACTAGGTCTAATAGTGATAATCTACATTTCCTTCAGACTATTCTAATGGGGCACGGCTTCCAGCATTTAGGCTGGGGATTTCAAATCAAAATAAAATGTTATTTGTCACATGCTTCGTAAACAAAATAATAGAAAAGTAATAACACGAGGAATACTACTAAATATTATTTACAGGAACTCGTTACTAATGACAAAGTCATCCATTATTCCCCAAATTATATTTTGAATAAGGAAGAAAAATATTTTAAGCATGTTTTCTTTTCAGTCTCGTCCATTTCCACTGAATGATGTGAACTATAAGGATGTATTGTATGGAAAAGCAGCCAACAAGGGCTCAACATATGTGGAAACTCCTTCAAGACTGTGGGAAAAGCAACCAATTTCAATAGAAAATTTGAGAAGATAGATAAGATTTGGCAACCATGGAGAGGTAAGTTCTTATCTATTTATGGAAAAATCACATGGATGAATTATTTTGTCCTATCACAGTTTACTGACTTACTAATGGAGCTGCCTACTATTACTAATGGAGCAGCCTACTCTTACTAATGGAGCAGTCTACTCTTAATAATGGAGCAGCCTACTCTTACTAATGGAGCAGCCTACTCTTACTAATGGACCTGCCGACTCGTACTAAATGGAGCAGCAAACTCTTACGAATGGAGCAGTCTACTCTTACCAATGGAGGTGGCTACTCTTACTAATGGAGCAGTCTACTCTTACTAATGGAGCAGTCTACTCTTACCAATGGAGCAGCCTACTCTTACTATTGGAGGAGCCTACTCTTACTAATGGAGCAGCCTACTCTTACTATTGGAGGAGCCTACTCTTACTAATGGAGCAGCCTACTCTTACTAATGGAGCAGCCTACTCTTACTATTGGAGGAGCCTACTCTTACTAATGGAGCAGTCTACTCTTACTAATGGAGCAGCCTACTCTTACTAATGGAGCAGCCTACTCTTACTAATGGAGCAGCCTACTCTTACTATTGGACGAGCCTACTCTTACTAATGGAGCAGCCTACTCTTA
This sequence comes from Oncorhynchus keta, assembly GCF_023373465.1. Lineage (NCBI taxonomy): Eukaryota > Metazoa > Chordata > Actinopteri > Salmoniformes > Salmonidae > Oncorhynchus > Oncorhynchus keta. The sequence continues at coordinate 11,181,505 of NC_068427.1, forward strand.
CTATTGGAGGAGCCTACTCCTACTAATGGAGCAGTGTACTCTTACTAATGGAGGAGCCTACTCTTAGTAATGGAACTGCCTACTCTTACTAATGGAACAGACTACTCTTACTAATGGAGCAGCCTACTCTTACAAATGGAGCAGCCTACTCTTACTAATGGAGCAGCCTACTCTTACGAATGGAGCAGTCTACTCTTACTAATGGAGCAGCCTGCTCTTACTATTGGAGGAGCCTACTCTTACTAATGGAGAAGTGTACTCTTACTAATGGAGGAGCCAACCCTTAGTAATGGAACTGCCTACTCTTACTAATGGAACAGTTTACTCTTACTAATGGTGCAGTCTACTCTTACTAATGGAGGAGCCTACTCTTACTAATGGAGCAGCCTACTTTTACTAATGGAGCAGTCTACTCTTAGTAATGTAGCAGCCTACTCTTACTAATGGAGCAGCCTACTCTTACTAATGGAGCAGCCTACTCTTACTAATGGACCTGCCTACTCATACTAATGGAGCAGCCTACTCTTACGAATGGAGCAGTCTACTCTTACTAATGGAGGAGGCTACTCTTAGTAATGGAGCAGTCTACTCTTAATAATGGAGGAGCCTTATCTTAGTAATGGAGCAGCCTACTCTTACTAATGGACTAGCCTATTCTTACTAATGGAGCAGCCTACTCTTACTAATGGAGCAGTCTACTCTTACTAATGGAGGAGCCTACTCTTACTAATGGAGCAGTCTACTCTTACTAATGGAGCAGCCTACTCTTACTAATGGAGCAGTCTACTCTTACTAATGGAGCAGCCTACCCTTACTAATGGAGCAGTCTATTCTTACTAATGGAGCAGCCTACTCTTACTATGGGAGGAGCCTACTCTTACTAATGGAGCAGCCTACTCTTACTAATGGAACAGCCTACTCTTACTATTGGAGGAGCCTACTCTTACTAATGGAGCAGTCTACTCTTACTAATGGAGCAGCCTACTCTTACTAATGTAGCAGCCTACTCTTACTAATGGAGCAGCCTACTCTTACGAATGGAGCAGCCTATTCTTACCAATAGAGCAGTCTACTCTTACTAATGAAGCAGCCTACTCTTACAAATGGAACAGCCTACTCTTACTGTTGGAGGAGCCTACTCTTAGTAATGGAACTGCCTACTCTTACTATTGGAGGAGCCTACTCTTAGTAATGGAGCAGCCTACTCTTACTATTGGAGGAGCCTACTCTTACTAATGGAGCAGTCTACTCTTACTAATGGAGCAGTCTACTCTTACTAATGGAGCAGTCTACTCTTACCAATGGAGCAGCCTACTCTTACTATTGGAGGAGCCTACTCTTACTAATGGATTTGCCTACTCTTACTATTGGAGCAGCCTACTCTTACTAATGTAGCAGCCTACTCTTACTAATGGAGCAGCCTACTCTTACTATTGGAGGAGCCTACTCTTACTAATGGAGCAGTCTACTCTTACTAATGGAACAGCCTACTCTTACTAATGGAGCAGCCTACTCTTACGAATGGAGCAGGCTACTCTTACTAATGGAGCAGGTTACTCTTACTATTGGACGAGCCTACTCTTACTAATGGAGCAGCCTACTTTTACTATTGGAGGAGCCTACTCTTACTGATGGAGGAGCCAACTCTTAGTAATGGAACTGTCTACCCTTACTAACGTAGCAGCCTATTCTTACTAATTGAGCAGCCTACTCTTACTAATGTAGCAGCCTACTCTTACTAATGGAGCAGCCTACTCTTACTAATGGAGCAGCCTACTCTTACTAATGGAGCAGTCTACTCTTACTAATGGAGGAGCCTACTCTTACTAATGGAGCAGCCTACTCTTACTAATGGAGCAGCCTACTCTTACTAATGGAGCAGCCTACTCTTACTAATGGAGCAGTCTACTCTTACTAATGGAGCAGCCTACTCTTACTAATGGAGCAGCCTACTCTTACTAATGGAGCAGCCTATTCTTACTAATGGAGCAGCCTACTCTTACTAATGGAGCAGTCTACTCTTACTAATGGAGCAGTCTACTCTTACTAATGGAGGAGCCTACTCTTAGTAATGGAACTGCCTTCTCTTAGTAATGGAACTGCCTACCCTTACTAATGTAGCAGCCTAATCTTACTAATTGAGCAGCCTACTCTTAATATTGTAGCAGCCTACTCTTACTAATGTAGCAGCCTACTCTTACTAATGGCGCTGCCTATTTCACTTTATTTGGAAAGCTAAGCCAGACAAAATTAAACGTGCCTATTTATATAAGGAATATGAGTTTGGGGGCTAAAATTATTAAATATTAATGCATTAAACACCTCACTAAAAGCTTCACTCATACACACAGTAAGTTATACTTAAATCCAAACTGCTTCTCAGTAGGTTATTAAGAAAGGCTCAGCCTTTGTTCAAAAATGGCCTTTTTGCCTTTATACAGATTACACCTTCTGATTTCCAACTGATTGAAAAGGAAACTTTGTTTAAAATATCACACTTTCTTAAACAAGCCATACAAAGCTGGTAACAATTAAAACGTTATTCTCCAGAAAAGAGAGAACAAATATTACAACAAATATTATGGTTAAACTCAAATATACAGATTCATTTAAAAAAATTTTTAATATATATTCATGAAGGATATTATGAATAGAAATGTGGGAATTATGTCACATATGCAGCTATTGAAAATATACGGGAACGTCTGTTCGATCCAAACTTACAACCAACTGAGTGCAGCACTACTGCAAAAATGGAGGAGGCAAGTGGAAGAGGGAGAAAGTAGAGAACTTCTTTGTCTGCCATACATAAAAGATAGAAATTAGCTGAAAAGGATTGGCATAAATAGAAAAATATACTAGTTTCATCATCTAGTTTCAATGTTGACAGCTGTGCCATACAGGTTGAAAAATGAATTGGGAAGAGATTTTCGATGAACTGATATTTTTTTTAAACACTTGATTCAACACTTATTCAAAATTATTTTAACCAACATATATGGGGCATACAACAATCTCATCTCTGTAGATTTTACTGCAAAGAGCCCTAATCATTAGATCATTTATTGTGGTATTATTATTGCTATTATTACTATGTACAGTAGCTTTTCATACTCAATCAATCAATAATATAATAATACTCGTAAGAAAGGATTTAATCTTTGGCTCACAGTCTGTGGACACTATGGGATTAAGAAAGGTTCAAAACTCATGTAAAACATCACAGCACAATTGAAAATATATGGCACATGGAAACCAAACAAGGGTGGTCTATGGTGATAGGTGAGATGGGCTGAGAGTGGCTGAGGGGGATGGGATTAAAGAGCTTATGTTCAGTAATATATTATTGTGATTGCTGTATATTAAAGCACCATGTATGTTAAATGTATATGCAAAACATACATGTAATTGTGATATGGAAAATGTATGTATATGTGGCGAAAAGCTGTAAAAACCAAAAATATATATTTGTATCCTCTGAAGAGGGTGAACGGGTAAAAAAAAAAGGACTAAATACACAATGAGTAACGATAACTTGGCTGTCTATACACACCGGGTAGCAGCACCGAGAAAGCTGTGCAGGGTTACGAGGTAATCGAGATAGATATGTACATATAGGTTAGATCAAAAACAGTAGCAGCAGCGTATGTGATGTGTTTAATAGACTTAGTGCTCAAAGGGTCAGTAGAGATAGTCCGGGTATCTTTTGGTTAATGAACTATTTAACTAACTATTTAGCAGTCTTATGGCTCTGGGGTAGAAGCTGTTCAGGGTCCTGTTGGTTCCAGTCTTGTGCATTGTGCGTTGGTACCACTTGCCGTTTGGTAGCAGAGAGAACAGTTTATGACTTGGATGGCTGGAGTTTTGAACATTTGTAGGGCCTTCCTCTGACACCGTATAGAGGTTCTGGTTGGCAGGAAGCTCGGCCCCAGTAAATGTACGGGGCAATACGCACTACCCTCTGTAGTGCCTTACGGTCGGATGCCAAGTAATTGCCATACCAAGCAGTGATGCAGCCAGTCAAGATGCTCTCAATGGTGCAGCTGTAGAACATTTAGAGGATCTGAGGGCCCATGACAAATATTTTCGGCCTCCTGAGGGCGAAGAAGTGGTTTTCGTGCCTCCTTCTGAGCTGTGTTGATGTGTGCGGACCGTGATAACCCGCTCCACTACAGCCCCGTCGATGTGGCTGGGGGTGTGCTCGGCCCTCCGTTTCCTGTAGTCCACGATCAGCTCCTTTGATTAATATGCCCTGTTTTATTCAAGGGAAGGATTGGAGCACAGGGATACATATCAGAGGTATATGTAATAACGTTTGCTCACATTGTCCAGAACACCTGTTCCACGTTTGGTCCGAGATGCTAAAAGTTGTGTGGGTTTGAAAAGTCATGTGGTCTAGCACTTGGAGCCGGAAGTATTCTATTGGAGAATGCTCTAAAGCAATTCATTATTTATGCTTAAATATTCCAACATAACAGTTGTGATTGTTTCATAAGAGAAAGGAAAGGGATAGGATGAAATAAACTATCTGTCTCTTTCCAAACAGAGTTTTGATCCTGATGCATGCAAATCTATCAAAGGGGGAAGCGAAAGAAAGCACACACAGGGTTAATCTGCTATGACTGTTGTAATTTCCATGATATGCCAGTTGAATAAAGAATTATGGTGGAATGAACCATGCTGTTTGTCCAAATTATGATTTTTCGCCCCTGAATTCCATCATGAATTACGGACCTTTTGTTAGCATGCAAAATGTCCATAAACAAAAGCAAAGAAGATTTTAGGTTTTATTCTTGATATAATTCATTGGTGAAGGAAGATGCAGAATGAATATGTTGCATTAATGTTTGCTTTCTCTTATAAATAGATCATTGAAGCTCTGCCAGGTGCCAATGAAGGTCAATAAAGTAAAAAGCACATCAGGGACTCGTGAGTTGTGAGATTGAAAAAACTCACCTTTCCGTAAGAAATGTTTAAGAATTTCAAAGCCATGAAGAGGCGTATGAGTTGTGAATTAAAGTCAAGTCCCCCTGCATATATATGGAGGTGGGATATTCATCACATTCTCATCTTTCACCAAACCCACTGGCAAACATTGACAATCTTTCCCCATGGCCCGCCTCATAATTAGACAGACTCAGTCAGAAAGTGGATTTGCTGCACATAAAGCCTGTCGATTAAACTGAATCATATATTTTGAAAAGAATGATGCATAAACACAGATATGAATGATACATAAAGGATATTAATCCATTCAATGGGAAAGAGTGGCTGTCATCCCACCTATAGAAATGAATGGTCTTTGTCAACAGAAATGTAGCTATGGCACAGCCTCGTTGAACGGCAGCCCATACAGTAGATTAAAAACACATTACGTTTCTTGAAGTAGCTTAACACTTTCAGATAAGAAAGGAATGCTGGTGTAGACGCCTGCTGGTTGTGACAGTCAAATGCACCCTGTAGTCTGTGTCAATTCCATTCATATGACTTTACTTCGAAAATGACAAGTTGCATTATGAATGGACAGCCTCATATCCCCACCTATTATGGCATTAAGGTAAAAAGTACACTAAACCTACACTTCTGACTGGAGTTTAAGGACACAATCCCTCACCCAATTAACTTCAAGCACTTCCTCTCCCCTCGGAAGACATTTTTATAAAGGCAACTGTGTCACAGCCAAATTAAGCCCCCTTGTGATTGGCTGGATCACGGTCTCCGTGACAGCTATGACAAATACGTGGATTGGCTTCTTCTTAACCTCCCTTCGCAGTTTGGAAACAGAATTTGGTATTTCTGTTGTAATGCAGAGTGGTGAGATACACTGCCTCACCTTGTCTCCCACTTCCCATTTCAATGTTTATCAAAATGTCCACGAATGTGTCAGAAATGCGTTGAATATCTGAAAATATAATGGGTGCAAAATGTCAGGAGAAACAGGCAGAGTGTTACCAGGAAAGATGCCATTTTCATCAACGTTTAATTGATGTGATCCATAGTCTAGAAGACATTAACACAATGCATATTTAGACTGAATATGACACTGAAAATAAGAAAAAGCAATCAATCCACCGACAGCGTATTTGGTAGGAACCGCTGATAAGAAATGTCATTTAGATAGTGTTCTGATGATACATCATAGACGATGAATCAACTGAATTATTTGTAGAGTGAGTTGTTTGTGAATGGTGACATTGGTTCACTAAGCCTAAAAATGCAATTATACACTCTTAGATCTAACCACAACCAAAGAAAGAGCTCAAGTTGTCGATAACCAAGAACCTACCGTGGATTGTATGGTAGCCATAATTGTTTTCACATTGCTATTCATTAGCGCACACGTGGGTGATTAAGTCACATGTCAGCGATGAGCAGCCGGGTGAACTGGTCCTGATATGTCAGGCCAGAACAGGAGGAAGGAGTGAGAGGGGAAGCAGTGGTGGAGGGAACCACCGTCTTCATCCTAGCCACAGCCACCACACAGCCACACACGAATCGCCTCCCAGTCAGGTTTGCGGGCAACCATCTTTAAATGCTTGAGCTGCTCCGCTATGCAGCCACGACAAGAGTCCCAATTCTCTGCCTTTATTTACACACCATCACCCCTGCTCCACATCACATCAGAGAGGTGTGGTTGCCACTGACCCCAGGGTAGGGCTGTCTCCAATGATCCACGTTCATCCTGCTGGGGCACCAACACACAATGCCACCACCGCCACAGACATTTCATGCCACCAAACAAATGGACAGGTCAAAATATACATTGAAAGCAAATGTAGGCAAATGTTTTCACTGAAGGAATTGAACATACATTTTGAAGATAAGGTCTGAAATACAGTTTAACACGTATATTGCGTTCAAAACTGCTCGGCCAATCCCTTCACCACAAATTATACTATGGATTCACTTAAATCCCTGGTGATATTAGCTTTACTGAAATCCCTTTTCTTTTTGTTAAATCATGGATTTGAGAGCCCGTATGGCAAGGCAATACTTATCCCATCGTCTGTCTTAGTGTGGTAATTCTCTCTTAGTGTCCGTCTTCGTGTTGAGCACTTTGTCACAACAGCACCACATCCCATGTTCTGCCTGCAAAGCAATTGTATTACCACGCCAAAAAGCTCCCTGAAAGTGTCATGTAAATACCAAACCATGGTTTAAAAGTAATAGGCTATAAAGTGATATTTAAGTGGAGTTTTAAGCACCCCCCTAATGGCTGTGCCTGCCTTTTACTTGGCCACGTGGCTCTCCCTGAGTGGTGATTATGAGTCATGGGTGAAGAGGTCTTGTGTGTAGGTCAGCCTGTAAGCCTCACTTCCAGCTGCCAATCTTTACTTTGCAGGAGACTCCCGATGCCTTGTTCCTTATCTTGTACGCTGTCATACTCCAGGTGGTATCTGGGAAATTATGTCTACAAAACACTTCTTTTCCCCACTATTTAATACATCCAGATATCCAAACCCATTCTGCTGGGATTCTCACAATGGAGAATGGTGTTTTACAGAAAGAACCAAAATCACTCAAATTTAGAGACATGATGGCGTCACGGTATATTCAGCTGGAATGATATTCTGACAAGTACGAAAATAGAAAGTAAAAGTTCCCGTTTGGTTGATTCATGTTGGGTTGATTTTTAAAACAAGTGGCTGTTAGCTAGATCCTAAAACCTGGCCTAAATGTTGTTGTTTTTTTTACATTACATGAGGACACTCATGCATGGTGCTTTTTGAATGTGGTATTATGTGAGAGGTCAGGGGGCGGGGTGTCAGGAAGTACTGTTAATTTCACAGGGTTAGGGAGCAGCAGATTCACAGGGAATACAGATCACTTAGCACAAGCCGGCAACCGCCCTGAAGTTGGATAGCATTCTCCACATTTGTTAACCACATTCTTGGGCCCACTGAACCGTTGAGACTGCAGAGGTGAACATGCAGTCCCCAAAGGACCGTCTTCGCCTGTTGCCATAAAGCAGTGAAACAATGATTCAGTCTCACCAGGGTTTGTGTGTGTGTGTGTGTGTGTGTGTGTGTGTGTGTGTGTGTGTGTGTGTGTGTGTGTGTGTGTGTGTGTGTGTGTGTGTGTGTGTGTGTGTGTGTGTGTGTGTGTGTGTGTGTGTGTGTGTGTGTGTGTGTGTGTGTGTGTGTGTGTGAAAGAGAGAGAGAGAGAGAGGGAGGAGGGAGGGAGGAGGGGAGGGAGGGGGAGGGAGGGAGGGAGGGAGGGAGGGAGGGAGGGAGGGAGGGAGGGAGGGAGGGAGGGAGGAAGGGAGGGTTTGTGTTCTGGCTGTCTGATCAGCCCTGAGGTCCAGGAGCCTTGAGGCCTCATGATCAAAGTGCTGCCATCTGAACTCTGCCATTCCCAATCTGAACAACCAATCTCTCCCTTCACCAGGCCCAGACAGGAGGCTGATGGCTTTTACATTGACTCTACATTTACCAGTGTACTCTATGTACAGCAGTCTATCTTTGATAATATGTTTATCTAGAGGAAAATGAACATATATTTCCAAATTAATCCTTCCTAATATACAAATTAATTGGGTCTAACGCTTAGAATGCAAATCATAAATTACATTTTCTCCCTAAAAGGAGCAACAGTAGACATTGACTTAAGCCTCAAGATAAATTGTAGCGAAACCACGTATTATTTGCCCAACAAACTAAAAGGAATTGAACGATTGTCGACAATCCTGATAATCACACTGTTCTCCTAAGCTTTTAATTTGATTAAGTGTGCGAAAATAGAGGGCAGAGAACCTCTTGACGGATTACATCACAAACACTGTCTCCTAATTGGAGCTGTAAATTTACATATGGATTCCCGTTTAATGTCTAACCAGCCTTTAATCCATCCAGACTCTATTGTCTGCTGCAGTTTGAAACTCCAGCATCTGTCACATGATGCATGATAATTCCAAAATGCGTTTTGGCCCCCCCTGATAAAATGGTGGCAATTATTGAGGCTTTCAAACTGCAAGCATTTTAGTCACAGTGGACAAAATATAATTTCTGTTTCAGCGAGGAAAATCAAACTCCTTTGTGTGTTTTAGGGCTTTGGGCTGCGTGGACTCACACTGGCTAGATTAACTAAAGACTATCATCGTGTTGTCACATGTTTCATCCTGTTTCCGCATAGAGAATTATCATCAGTGGTGAAATCTATCATTCCCCCCACTTGGATTAGAAGGAGTAGGATAAAAATCATCAATGAATACATTAGACATGATGTTAGATAATAAAAAAGTACATCTGTTTAAGCCAGCTGTGCTTTGTGGCTGTGTTTGATGGTTCGAATATTGCCTTCAGCCAAACCTACTTGACACCCAACCGTGTGAAGCCTATTTTAAGCGGCTCCAGCACAATGAAGAAGGTCAACACCTGTTTGAAAAACAATCTAGATCTCACGATGTAAACTTTCACCTCGGAAACATCTGAGGTTACGCCACAGTCAATCAATGAACTTGGATTAGGTGCTACAGGTGTATTATATGAGACTTTATAGACAGTGGGAATTTTTTATTACCTATCTCCTATCAAGTTTTCTTATTTACTACTTTCTTTCGATTTCATCTCATCCCCAACTCCTTCATTGTTTGTTTTTCAAAGCCACATTTTTCTTCATTTCTTTTTTATAACCTTAACCGAGTCATTTTAACTTTTTACAGGCCGTTTCCCTCTTCCAGCGCTGGATAAATGGCGATTTTATTTCCATGAAATTCTCAGATGACACAGATCTTTCTTTTGCATAAAAGCATGAAAAATGTGGCTAATATCAGCGGCATTCATCTGCTAAGTGGACATTTGCATGGGGCGAGGTGCAGGGAGAAAAGAGCCACTAGCCTCCTGCAGTGACAGCGGTGCTGGGGGATGACATCTGACAGCTGTGACAGTGCTGAAGGGGGAAGCCAGGCGACTCGCCGCGCCCCTGATCCAATTACGCCACACGGCCCCGTCAGACCCAGCAGCTTGACTCCAGCCACTCCAAAGACGGTATTGATCTCTTGTCAGGAGGACCAGTTGACTGCCTTACTATCTAGTACCACTGGACTTTCCAACCCACTTCTTCCCACCCCTCTCTCCTCACGCCCCCTCCCAACTCTCTTTCCAAGTACCCTCTGAAATGACTGGTAAAACGAGGTTATGGCACTCAGGTACAGAGAGAGAGAAGAGGTCAATGGGCTTGTGCGCTAAATACACCCAACGTTTGAGAGGGAGAGTGTGTGTGTGTGTGTGTGTGTGTGTGTGTGTGTGTGTGTGTGTGTGTGTGTGTGTGTGTGTGTGTGTGTGTGTGTGTGTGTGTGTGTGTGTGTGTGTGTGTGTGTGTGTGTGTGTGTGTGTGTGTGTGTGTGTGTGTGTGTACGCGTGTGTGTGCGTGGCCCCAGTGATGTCCTGGGCCGTACACATTGCCCTCTGTAGCGCCTTGAGGTCGAATGCCAAGAAGTTGCCATATCAAGCGGTGATGCAGCCATCGTTTCAGCCTCCTGATTTGAGAAGAGGCAGTGTCGTGCCCTTTTAACAACTGTGTTGGTGTGTTTGGTCCATGATAGATCCTTATTGGTGTGGACACCAATGAACTTGAAGCTCTAGACCTGCTCCACTATTGCCCTATCGATGTGAATGGGTGTGTGCTCGGCCCCTCCATAGTCCACGATCAGCGCCTTTGTCTTACTAACGTTGAAGAAAAGGTTGCTGTCTTGGCACCACACTGTCAGGTCCCTGACCTCCCTATAGGCTGTCTCATCATCATCGGTGATCCGGCCTACCACCGTCATGTCATCTGCAAACTTAATGATGGTGTTGTGCGCGACCACACAGTCATGGGTGAACAAGGAGTACAGGAGGGGACTATGCACGCACCTCTGAGGGGCCCCTGTTTTAAGGGTCAGCATGGAGGACGTGCTGTTGCCTACCCTTACCACATTCGTGCGTCCCGTCAGGAAGTCCAGGATCCAGTTGCAGAGGGAGGTGTTCAGTCCCAGGGTCTTTATCTTAGTGAAGAGCTTTGTGGGCACTATGATGTTGAATGTTGAGCTGTAGTCAATGAACAGCATTCTCATGGGGGAGGCAGGTAGTCTAGTGGTTAGAGCTTTAGTACAGTAACCAAAAGGTTGGTGGATCGAATCCGTGAGCTGACAAGGTACAAATCAATCTGCCCCTGAACGAGGCAGTTAACCCACTGTTCCTAGGCCATCATTGTAAATAAGAATATCTTCTCAACTGACTTGCCTAGTTAAATATAAAAATGTAGATGTTATTTTTGTCCAAGTGGGAAAGGCCAGTATGGAGTGCAAAATAAATGGTGTCATCTGTCTTTTGAAGCTTTTCATGGCTACAGATGTAAGTGCTCCTGGGAGGTTACCTTAGCCTTTTTGGGAAAGCTATGGTGGTCTGCTTGAAACATGCCACTGTTGAGGGCACCATGATGCCCTCAACAGGGCATCATTACAGACTGGGTCAGGGAGAGGTTTAAAATATCAGTGAAGACACTTGCCAGCTGGTCAGCGAATGCTCTGAGTACGCTTCCTGGTAATCCGTCTGGCCTTGCGGCCTTGTGAATGTTAATCTGTTTATTAAAGGTCTTACTCACATCAGTTAAGGAGAGTGTGATCACACAGTCCTCCTGAACAGCTGGTGCTCTCACGCATGTTTCAGTGTTGCTTTTTTTTGGCATTTAGCTCAACTGGTAGGCATTTAGCTCAACTGGTAGGCTCGCATCACTGGGCAGCTCACGGCTGGGTTTGCCTTTGTAATCCGTGACAGTTTGCAAGCCCTGCCATATCCGATGAGCGTCAGAGCCAGTGTAGTAGGATTCGATCTTCGTCCTGAATTGACACTTTGCATGTTTGATGGTTCGTCGGAGGGCATAGCTGTCACGTCCTGACCTTAGTTCCTTTGTTAAGTTTCTTGTTTAGGTTGGTCAGGGCGTGAGTTGGGGTGGGCATTCTATGTATTGTTCTATTTTTGGTTTTCTATTTGTTTGGCCTGGTATGGTTCTCAATCAGAGGCAGCTGTCAATCGTTGTCTCTGATTGAGAACCATATTTAGGTAGCCTGTTTTTCCCACTTGATTTGTGGGTAGTTATTTTCTGTTCTGTGTTTTGTTGCACCGTTCAGGACTGTTCGTTTGTCGTGTATTGTTTTTGTTTCAGTATTCATTCTTTACTAAATTAGAATGAATACTTACCACGCTGCACCCTGGTCCTCTCTTTCTCCCGACGACAACCGTTACAGAAACACCCACCACCAAAGGACCAAGCAGAGTGGTGACGAGAGGCAGCGATACTTGGAGAACTGGACTTGGGAGGAGATTCTGGATGGCAAGGGACCCTGGGCAGAGGCTGGAGAATATCGCCGCCCCAAGGCTGAGCTGGAGGCAGCGAAAGCGGAGAGGTGGCGGTATGAGGAGGCAGCACGGCAGTGCGGCTGGAAGCCTGAGAGGCAGCCCCAAAAATGTCTTGATGTCTTGGGGGAGGTGGCACACGGGGAGTGTGGCGATGTCAGGTAGGAGACCTGCACCAACTCCCGTGCTTACCGTGGACAGAGAGGGACCGGGCAGGCACAATGTTATGCCGTGAGGCACACGGTGTCCCCGGTGCGCATGCATAGCCCGGTGCGGTACATAGCAGTGCCTCGTATCGGCCGGGCTAGGTTGGGCATCGAGCCAGGTGCCATGAAGCCGGCTCAGTGCATCTGGTCTCCAATGCGTCTCCTCGGGCCGGGGTACATGGCACTAGCCCTACGCATGGTGTCCCCGGTTCGCCAGCACAGCCCAGTGCGGGCTATTCCACCTCGCCGCACTGGCCTGGCTACAGGGAGCATTCAGCCAGGTAGGGTTGGGCAGGCTCGGTGCTCAAGACCTCCAATGTGCCTTCACAGTCCGGTCTATCCGGTGCCACCTCCATGCACCAGCCCTCCGGTGGCAGCCCCTCTCACCAGTCTGTCTCTCCGTCTCCTCCCTACAGAGTCTCCCACCTGTCCGGCGCTGCCAGAGTCTCCCGCCTGCCCGGCGCTGCCAGAGTCGCCCGCCTGCCCGGCGCTGTCAGAGTTGCCCACCTATTCGAGGGTCCCCAGTCCGAGGTCGGCGGCGGAGACTAAGGGGGAGTTGGGTCCACGTCTCACGCCAGAGCCGCCACTGCGGACAGATGCCCACCCAGACCCTCCCCTATGGGATTAGGTTTTGCGGCCGGATTCCGCAACTTTGGGGGGGGGTTTGTTGCACCGTTCAGGACTGTTCGTTTGTCGTGTATTGCTTTTGTTTCAGTATTCATTCTTTATTAAATTACAATGAATACTTACCACTCTGCACCTTGGTCCTCTCTTTCTCCCGACGACAACCGTTACAATAGCGTAATTTCTTATGTTAGAGTCCCTCTCCTTGAAAGCGGCAGCTCTGGCACCTAGCTCAGTGCGGATGTTGCCTGTAATCCATGGGTTTGACGTCGTAAATGCACTTATTCATGAAGCCGGTGACTGATGTAGTAAACTCCTCAATGCCATTGGATCAGTCCTGGAACATTTTCCAGTCTGTGCTAGCGAGACAGTTGTGTAGCTTAGCATCTGTGTCATTGGACAACTTCAGTACTGAACTTCCTGTTTGAGATGTTGCTTGTAAACAGGAATCAGGAGTATAGAGTTATGGTAATATTTGCCAAATGGAGGGTGAGGGAGAGCATTGTAATTCTTTTCACCTCTAGTTGCACAGGTGACATGCTGGTAAAAATCTGGTAAAATGGATTTCAGTTTCCCTGCATTCAAATAATTAATTGTTTGCTTATGGCCCTATACAGCATATACAGTTGAGTGTGGTCTTAGTGCCAGCATCTGTTTGTGGTAGATGAAAACTCTCTTGGTAAATAGTATGGTCAACAGTTTATCATGCAGTATTCTATCTCAGGCAGGCAGAACCTCGAGACTTCCTTAATATTAGAGATTGTGCAACAACTGTTGTGATCTCTGTTCTGATGTCTAGAAGCTCTTTTCGGTCATAGGAACCAATGGCGGAAACATTATGTACAGAAAATGTTCAGGTCATAGAAGAAAAATCTGAAAAAAATACCCAAATTGTTCAGGTGCCCATAAAATGGACACTATACATTCCAGCGCCATTCCCAAGAAAAGAGAGATAGAGAGCGAGAGAGAGCGAGAGAGAGATAAGGATTGCGGTGTGGTGTGCCTGTTCAGTCCAGGGGCTTATGTCTATAGGTACAGTGCAGTACTCACCTCCCTCTACTCCACTAATGGTCTGAGAGGATGCTGTTTCCCGCTTGTATGAAAGTGGTTGATTTGAGATGATGAAAAGGCCATTGCAATTAGTGTGCTCCAGTTAGTTTTGCCGGGTGACATCGGAGGCGCTTGAAACAGTGGCAGCTGCCAATAACTTCAGCTTACAAAGAACAGACAATTAGGCCCTGCCGGCCTGTTACCACCGTAGGTCCCAGACCTCCAGACCTTTGCACTAGCGGCAACACAAAGCATCTGGAGGTCAATAGGCAATGATGCAACAGTCCAGTGCAGAGGTTAATCAAGCCACAGCCACACCACAAACATCTTGTATTCAGCCCATTCATATTATTCTCGTTACACAGGCCAAGAAAGAGGCAGAGAGACAAAGGGAGAACATAATAGTTGCTTCTTCTTGGCTTGAGGTCAATAGGGAATTGCATGGAATTCTCCTTATGTTTGTATTGACATGAAATAGAGGATTTGCTTCTTTTTTAAGCATGGAGAATATCATTCACGACACAACACATTTTTTTATGGTATTCTATAAAAGATCAAGTAAAATGCATGCATTTATAATAGGGGGTAGTTGGGTAAGTTGAGCCATTTTCTACATTCGGCATCACTCTGTCAAGGGAAACATACTGTAGTTTTATTCCTAACAAAGATATCTACATAAATTTCAGGATGACGTGTATCCCTAGAAATAAGGGACGGATCAAAAAGTACAGAATGGTTACGTGGAGGGAAATACGAGAGGGTAATGCTTTTTCAATTTCAGTTAAGGGGAGGGTTTAGTCTTTTTTAAAATCTAGTCCAAGGGAGGGTCATGTAATTTGTCATTTATGACATTTCAATATTTCAAAAGTATTTGCTTATTTGGCTATATATCGATGTGTGCCCGATTCCGCCCCTCATCTCTGATTCTCCGCTGGGCGCGCAATATCAACTGTGCCGATAGGCTATTTAGTACGATCTCAATCAAATGTTTCATAGCCTATAGGCTATCGGCTACAAAGTGCAAGCTCAGAGAAGAACAGAGTAAAGTTATAATTCTAAGATAACTGCTGGGATGGTGTAAATACAACTAGGTTGCATTACACACCGCAATGGATATTCCAACCATGAGCCACGGCCTGCTCTGCTCTTGCTGATCAAAAGCTTTTTGGTGTGCTGCTTAACCAATAGCTGTGCTGTATAGGGCTACTGTGGCAGTTCAGGAGGAGAGTCAAAGGTTTCTTCAAAATGTTTGGTTGTTGATTAGGCCTAGTCCAAAAAATGCAGTATGTTCTGTTCAGTCTGAGAAGGAAAGCGTGAAGATTGGAAGGAGGACCAGAGGTCAACTTTGATAACTTGCTACTACTATAATTGATTTAATTAAAAACAATATGTTTCTTGCCCATGATGTATTTATCAGAGTTATTGACCTAACAATATTGTGGGGCTGACACATAGCGTACGTTCGCCGCACACAATATTTTAAGACGGTTAACAAACGTTAACAAAAGGTCACGGCTAACCCAAAACAAATGGAATACGTTAGCTAACGTTAGCCAAGGTTCGCAAACTATTTTCAATGTTGTACACACCATTTCTCTCGTTGGGTTAAGCCATGGAAGAGTAGTAGCCAGCAGTTAAAGCTGACATTTTTCTGCACCGGAAGGCAGGTAGGCCTAACCTTTGAAAGTACCATGGTCAGATTCCTAATGCCATCTCAGATTTAATTATTTGCAAACAGGGATAGTTTTGTTGCAAACAAGACACACTGATTTCGCATTGGAGAAATATGATAAGATGAACATATAGACCTATCTCTCTGTCTGTTCTTAGCCTGTAATTTTGTTCATTTGTTTGCTATTTAAAAAAGGCTCCGCTGATATGTCAAATTATGTAGAAATGCATGAAATGTTTATAAAAGGCTATTTTGTCTTGAACCTGCAAATACGATGATAGATTCTTGCAATGCTTTTACTATAAAGGAGATCTTTCCACCTCTACTCTTGTCCATAATGGTCTGCGAACCCACAACCTTCTGGCCTGCAGCCAAAATGGTACTATCAAAATTCCTGCATTGCAATGTATGACTAATGCTTAAAGGATGAGGAACCGTTTCTAAAACTGCATATCCAAGGATCTGGTCTGTACAAGAAGTGAGGGTGAACAGTGGACATGTTCTCTGCTACCCACTTTGTTTAAATTATTATTTTGGGTATAGGGGAAGGTCACTTGTTTGTTTTCTCCAGAATTCAGGGAGGGTTTAGGTATTTCAGAGAGGTCTGATTTTCTTAATGCAACCCTTACTATAAATAACGTTCAATCCCTAATCTGAATAAATGTCAACGTTACAGTTTTGAAAACATAGCGTGTACAAAAACATAAATTAAGCCGCCTACACATTTCCACTACCTGGTGGTTAAAAACCATGTCTATCTTTATTTCCCCAACACAATCCCAATCGCGTTTGTATTTTAATCATTTTAAGCATCTTTTAGCACAGACTTAACACCTAACAAACACTTTGCACTTTTTTAAACACTTAACATAGGCCAGGCCCTGTTGTTATCTCATATCCCAGCGATATCGCCTTTCACACTTGTCACAATTTGTTCAACTTAGCCCAAGGAAAACATTTGGACTATATTAGCCCACACAGATACAAGGATGCACTTTCATGTTAGGTTCAGTACCTCATATCGAAGCATATTATCACGACTCAGGATAAGACCCAGATGCAGGCACAGGAGGTGGATAGTTTGAATCTCAGATATGTATTGTGACATAGGGGGCAGGCAAAAGGCAGGTCAAGGGGTTCGTAAACCAGGTCAGAGTCAGGCAGCACAGCACCGGACTTGAACCCGATCTAACATCTCTAGAGAGACCTGAAAATAGCTGTGCAGTAACGCTCTATATGTGGGACACATATAGAGACCCATACTGCTGTATGGAGCAATCTTAAAATGATCTAATTTGGTTAAGATACAAGGATCATGAAACCTCTAACACAATATGTTAATTTGACTTGGTGAATATCTTTTTATTTCCCCCCTAACTTGCTTACCACTTTTTTCCATGTGCTTTCCTTCTTCACAGACTCCATGAAATGATGACCTCTTCCTAAATATTTGGTCAAATTCTGAATTCTGAATATGGTGTCCTAAAATAAATGATTGCTCAATTGATCCCTTAGGCCTAACTTACCCCACTCTCACCTACAGAAGGACGCGTGCAACTTTAAAATATGAAAGGAATACCTTTACACTGTACTGTACTGTACAATTATGAAAAGAGATATACTGTACCTCGAACCGCTGAATACAGTGGATTTATATTCTAAATCTAGTGTGATGAACTGAAGCTTGGTGTCTATAGCAGCATGAAATTGGGCACAATCTGAAAAAAAGCTCAACGACGCTTTCATTGCCACATGCTGTGTGTGTCCAATGCAGAGTGTGAACATTATTGTGATCACTCATGCATTCATTTGTGACACACAAAAAGCACTGGTCAGAGGTTATGTAGAGGTAGATTACTGATCCATGTCTTTATACCCATACGACCCCTTTAAGATTTCACAAAACATATGTATAAACACACGACTAAAGCATGCAATATATCCTTTAACGTTCTCATTTGACCTGACCATTGACTTTCTTTTGAAAGTGTCTGCTGGGGTTGAATTACTACAGTCAGGTACAGGAAAGCCGTATGCATTGATCAATCCCTCCTCAGCTCAAAGCTGGTGCAGAATTAACTGGAGTGGCTCCAGCAAGCTGGCACATCAAAATTGAATTATTTAAATTGCACTTTTAAGAGAAATGTATGATGTATTCTGTAGAGTGCCAACGTGAACTTCTTGACAAATGATTAACCACCCAATTAAATAATCAATAAATCAGTTTGGGTTCGGAATGTAGGACAGGACCGGTGGAAATGGATCATTCCTGTGCCAGTCTTTCCAAAGGGGAGATTCCAATTTTAGCATCCAATTTAGTCATGTTTTCCCTCTGCTGCGATACTGAAATTCAGCAGGATTTAAAATAGGCTTTGTCTGCACCAGTGGGTCGCGATAGGCTGTTGTGTTCTACAGACAGTCTTCAGTGCAGCAAGTGTGTTTCCTCTCTGAGCAAAGTAATCACTCATGTAATTAATTTCGAGGAAACTTGTGAACAAAATAACCCAGATATATCATAGGAGCACCAAGTTGCCCCAGTGTTATATTTGATTTAATTTATTCTAGGACCAAGGAGAAGGGATGTGGGTGCACTGCCCATGCAGAGCATAAATCAAGACTAGGCCTACGGTTTCAAGAAGTTGTTATGAGGAGGAAATGCATTCATTTTTTAACATTGAAAATGTTGTCTTCTAGATCACAAACGGGTCATGAATAAAGCTCCCTGGTGGCCAGTAGAATATTAGTTTAGAGAAAATGGTATTTACAGACAAGCTGTCTGTTCTCCTTAGTGCAGAGGGACAATTTATATCTCTACAGTATGTTATCAACCATGACATTCACATACAGCGCATTGGGAAAGTATTCATACACCTTGACTTTTTCTACATTTTGTTACGTTACAGCCTTGTTCTAAAATTTATGAAATAGTTTTTTCCTTCATCAATCTACACACAATACCCCACAATGACAATGGAAAAACAGGTTTTAAGATGTTTTAGCAAACATATATATTTTTTAAGTATTCAAGTATTCAGACCCTTTACTCATTACCTTGTTGAAGCGATTGCAGCCTAGAGTCTTCTTCGGTATGACGAGGTACAAGCTTGGGACACCTGTATTTGGGGAGTTTCTCCCATTCTTCTCTGCAGATCCTCTCAAGCTCTGTCAGGTTGGATGGGGAGCGTTACTGCACAGCTATTTTCAGGTCTCTCTAGAGATGTTAGATCGGGTTCAAGTCCGGGCTCTGGCTGGGCCACTCAAAAACATTCAGAAACGTGTCCCGAAGCCACTCCTGCGATGTCTTGGCTGTGTGCTTGGGGTTGTTGTCCTTTTGGAAGTTGAACCTTCTCCCCAGTCTGAGGTCCTGAGTGCTTTGGAGCAGGTTTTCATCAACAATCTCTCTGTACTTTTCTCTGTTCATCTTTGCCTCGATCCTGACTAGTCTCAAGGTCCTTGTCGCTGAAAGACATCCCCAAAGCAGGATGCTGCCACCACCATGCTTCACTATAGGGATGGTGCCAGGTGTCCTCCAGACATGACGCTTGGCATTCAGGCCAAAGACTTCAATCTTGGTTTCATCAGACCAGCAATATCCAGCAAACTCCAAGTGGAGTGTCATCTGTTTTTATTGAGGAGTGGCTTCCGTCTACCGTAAAGGCCTGATTGGTTGAGTGCTGCAGAGGAACTCTGGAGCTCTGTCAGAGTGACCATCGGGTTCTTGTGTAGTGATGCTCCCCATCCAATCTGACAGAGCTTGAGAGGATTTGCAGAGAAGAATTGGAGAAACTCCCCAGATACTGTACAGGTGTGCCAAGCTTGTCGCATAATACTCAAGAAGACTTGAGACAGTAATCACTGCCAATACTTGCTTCAACAAAGTACTGAGTATAGGGTCTGAATACTTCTGTAAATTATATATCTGTTTTTTATTGTTACTAAATGAGCAAAAATTTCAAACAAACAGTTTGCTTTGTCATTATGGGCTTTTGGGTGTAGATAGAAAACAATTGTATACATTTTATATTAAGGCTGTAACATAACAAAATGTGGAAAAAGTCAAGGGGTCTGAATACTTTCCGAAGGCACTGTATATATATTATTATATATATTTTTTTTTTAATTTACGACCCTACTTTGAAGTAGGAACTAACGTCAGTCACCTCAGATCATGTAACCAGTCACACCGGACAATGATTGTGTAAATAAATGTATGCAGACAAACATTCTGTTCTACTAGAGAAATATCAGTTGTATTACAACCATTGTGTCAAATGTCTTGTACATTAGTAATATATAACCTGAGTGTGTATGGGGCCAAATAGAGTCCTAGATTGTATCGTTATAACACCAAAACATTTATTTATTTAATCTCACAAAGCCAAGGAAAACATTCTCATTGAATTTCTCTTTGCTGGTCCCAAACTTGCTGTGCTATTGTGATGCTTCAGAAACCACGGCATAATCAGTACAGACTTAGATTCCACCAATTCGCTAATCGTTGTGGCATGTCCCAAAACTAGGGATCAGTGGTTTCACTTCTGTAATGTGTAATTACTAAGTGTTTTTAGAAATCCTAGTGACATCTCATCGGTGAACATACAATTTTGGCACTTCTAAACCACATCCATTTGTCACACCGACTACAGTAGTTGAGCGGTGTATGCATCCCAAATGACACCCTATTCCCTATATAGTGCACTACTTTTGGCCAGGGCCCATGAGGCTATGGTCAAAAGTAGCGCACTACAGAGAATAGGGTGCCATTTAAGGGAGGCAGCCAGTGAATCCCGCAAGAAGGCCCAGGAGGGAAATCAAGGATTCTGTCTTATTAATGTACACAGTGAATGTCTAGTCCTGTCAAGTCAGCTTTTATCTTATAAGGGCTTTATAAGAGCAGTTTTAAGGCAACAAACGTAACAGAGCAGATAAGCTTGACAGAGACGCTTGTCAGAGCATCTGACTCCTTTAACACTTAAATAATGTAGAATATTTCCTTTGATGTATTTGCTTATTTTTAAAGAGTGAATTTACTTATTTTGTCAGAGAGAAGAAGTTATGTGGGTTGAGATGTGTAGTGTGAATAAGTCCAATTCAGAGCCATTTGAAGGAGACGCCAGAACCTTGCCATATAAGTTGAAATACATATTTTTTTAAATGTTTGTTTCATCAGGAAAACTCTATGAGCAAGGGGTTGTTGTTCATATACATTTGTTCGTAGGGAATTCAGTCGTTTAAAGACACATTGGTATCTGGTCTCCGCTCCATCATTGGCAATATACGTTTCTGCCAACAATTTACCAGTATCTTCTGAAGTCTGATAGCTGTTATTCAATAGAAGGCAATGTCTTCAGCTTGAATGGCCTTCGGGCAATGGCCAGTGCTGAGATAGACTGGGCATGATATGGGTGATCTGAAGACAGTACATGTCAATACAACACACAGATAATGGCTCTGTGACTCAAATAATAACCCAAAAGAAGAACTTCTCTTAAAGTAGGCTACGAAAATACTCTTCTATCGTCATTTAGCATCCCCTTCTATCCAACTGGCTAACAGTAAACTAATATAGCACACATATGCATGTGGTGCATACAATTGCCTGTATACAACAATGTCTTCTTAACCACCGTAAAATGTTGTCTCTTTGCATGTCATTTTAGAATCTGAATAAACGGGGAACATTAATATGGAATCGCAGCAGGGTTGACACGGATTGGTAACTCTATGGAAAGAAACTGACACTAGCCTCGTGTTCCTCTTTATCCGCCTCTGAGTCTCCTTACCTCCCGCCGACCAGCAAGTTAATTGTGCAGAATCTTGTCCCTAAATTAATTTACAATTTAGTCAGAACTACACCATGCATTACACCCAATAAGACAAGCACTCTGGCAAGATTGTCCCCCCTAAAAAAGATCATTCATAATTCATAGCCAGATAAGGAATACGATCTACATTTATTCCGTCATCTCTGGCCTGCCATAAACTACCTGGCAATTGTTCGTTAATGATTCCTAGTAAATTCCTTAAAATGGTCATTTGTCATCCTGTCACTTCATTTGTGACCTAAAATTCCTCACTAGAGGCATCATCAAATAAATTAATCACTACCCAGGATCCATTTCTCCCTTGTGCGTGCTATCATGCCCTAGCTCTCTTGTGTTTCTCTTCATTTACATATATTTAATGGCCCAGTAGTGGTTGGTTGTGCCATGCGACACACAAATCTCACGTCAGGTGAATATTCCCACTACCATAGTCATTGGCAAGCATTCCTCTCTCTCTCTCTCTCTCTCTCTCTCTCTCTCTCTCTCTCTCTCTCTCTCTCTCTCTCTCTCTCTCTCTCTCTCTCTCTCTCTCTCTCTCTCTCCAAAAATCATCCCAATAGTGATTTTTAAAAAGAAGCTTTCTGAAAGTGCAGTGCTCAGGTCTTCAGACAATAGGGAAAACTGTCTGCAGTCATGGTGTTCATCTTTGCAGTGCTGCCTGCTACCATTTAGACAGTATAAATACCTTCAAGTTCCCACAGAGGTCATTAATAGAACGTAAGTTATCAAGTCTCATGTGAGTACCAAATCTAACTTCAGACATCTCAGTAACCCTGGATGAATAATGTAAAGAATATAATGTTCATGTAATGATGATCCGTTGTCTCTGCGCAAGTAGGCTACAAAGGATGCATTTGAGAACAGGGGCTTTACGTATAGATAAAGCATCTCAGAGTAGCAGCACTGATCTTGGATCAGTTTTGCGTTTGGATTATAATTCATATGATTATATGTATAAGAGGGACCTGATCCTAGATGAGAACTCCTACTCTTGAGAGGCTGATACCTACAGCCCCTGCACATAATTCTCCACTTTCACTCCCTGTCCTTAGGGCTGCCTTCCTTCTCTACCGTATAATCATAATTAAAGTAGTTGCAAGGACCCTCTGGCTACTGAGAAAACCGTTTCTCTCACCTTAAACTCTCCATTTAAACGTTCTCACCATCTCATCCCGCAACAGTTCCACAGACCCTGTTTATGCTTTATATTTGGGATTCATTCCCCCAAGTGTTAGGGCTAACACGAAACGCCAGTGTTAGTGTTCAAATCCACAACAAGCAGAGCAGATTCACATATCTCACAGTTTCTCCGTTTGAGTTCTTAGCAGAAATATCCCAAAATTACCTTTATGAGATGAAAAGATGTCATGTTTGGACTTCCTCGTTTAAGGCCCCTTACACGTACAGAACATGTGAATGTGCTACTAGCATTACAACATGTGAATGTGCTACTAGCATTAGAACATGTGAATGTGCTGCTAGCATTACAACATGTGAATGTGCTGCTAGCATTAGAACATGTGAATGTGCTGCTTGCATTAGAACATGTGAATGTGCTGCTTGCATTAGAACATGTGAATGTGCTGCTTGCATTAGAACATGTGAATGTGCTGCTAGCATTAGAACATGTGAACGTGCTGCTAGCATTAGAACATGTGAATGTGCTGCTTGCATTAGAACATGTGAATGTGCTGCTTGCATTAGAACATGTGAATGTGCTGCTAGCATTAGAACATGTGAATGTGCTGCTTGCATTAGAACATGTGAATGTGCTGCTTGCATTAGAACATGTGAATGTGCTGCTTGCATTAGAACATGTGAATGTGCTGCTAGCATTAGAACATGTGAATGTGCTGCTAGCATTAGAACATGTGAACGTGCTGCTAGCATTAGAACATGTGAACGTGCTGCTAGCATTAGAACATGTGAACGTGCTGCTAGCATTAGAACATGTGAACGTGCTGCTAGCATTAGAACATGTGAATGTGCTGCTTGCATTAGAACATGCGAACGTGCTGCTAGCATTAGAACATGTGAACGTGCTGCTAGCATTAGAACATGTGAACGTGCTGCTAGCATTAGAACATGTGAATGTGCTGCTTGCATTAGAACATGCGAACGTGCTGCTAGCATTAGAACATGTGAATGTGCTGCTAGCATTAGAACATGCGAACGTGCTGCTAGCATTAGAACATGTGAACGTGCTGCTAGCATTAGAACATGTGAATGTGCTGCTAGCATTAGAACATGCGAACGTGCTGCTACCATTAGAACATGTGAATGTGCTGCCAGCATTAGACATGTGAATGTGCTGCTAGCATTACAACATGTGAACGTGCTGCTAGCATTAGAACATGTGAATGTGCTGCTAGCATTAGAACATACAAATATACTTCTAGCAATAGCAAAGAATACATCAGCATTGTCGTCAACAGGCCCTGGGATTCTCACCCAGCCATCCTGCTAAAACTTCAAGTGAAATGAGCATAATAAAACATTAACGCATGAATTTCCGGAGTTAATGCAAGAAGCAAATGTGTCACTTAGCGCAGTTGCTAAATGCTTTATTACTTAGATCCTTCCTCATGAGGGGAAGTCTGTAGCCTAACTCTGTAAGGGAAAGGAGCGGCTTGTATGGATATGAACCGGGACGAGTTGGTACATAAATGAAAATGTCATCTTTAATTGTTAAGCTTCAGTACTGATATCCTTACAGTACAGTGTACACCCCCTGTGTGTCAAGTAAGGAATCATCTAGCACAGGGATCAAGGACATTTCTGAAGTCATGGAGCACACTATATAGGGGTGACAATAAAGGCATGGCAGAAGTAGAAGACCATCCAGAAAATGTTAGAAGTGCAGATTGGCCTAACCTGGCCACTGCCTTGCAATAAAGTCTGGCATTTGTGGGGAACGGGGAAGCTGTAGAGGGTGATACCTCTTTGGGCAGTGCACAAGCTGTCCTTTCTACTTTTGCTTTGTGGTGTAAGTCATAAAAGATCAAAAGGGGATTGTTTAAGACTTCAGACCAGGTCTGACGTTGGAATCAAACAGAGAGCAGACCACCGCCGGGCGGCTGGGCGCCTGTCAATTTTGTTTGCGCTTCTGCATTTTTGGCATGACTATTTTTAAATGTCCTATGTTAAAAAAATAACACAACAACAATATTGGGAAACGATGCTGATGAGCATTTTGCAGTGTACCTACGTGGTTTTAATGTGCTGAAAGTGGTGATGGTCGATTTTTAGATAGATTTCACGAGGTCCTTGTCTTGTATGATAGCCACTTTTGTCATGTTGCAACCTAATAATGAAATGCATATTACTATCATACCAATTATTTACAATCACCTCCCGTGTATAGGTTGCTATCTTGAATCTGTACATCTTTCCTTTACCATATTTGAGATGCTTTGTTCTTCCCTCTGGTGACATGATAACACTTTCTCCCTCACATTCCTTATTTGTAGAATAACAAACTTGTGATCTTCCATTGTTCCATAGAACAATTTCATGCTTTTTGAATTTAAATATTCATGGAGCCTTTTCCCTTAGAAGCCTCGTCTCTGTTTTCTCCTTTCTTGCCATGTAATAGAGCCTTAAATTAAAAAAGAGACCGTTAGACCTTGGGAGGTTTCCCACATTAATCTAGATTTAATATTCATTTCAAAATACGTTTTCCTATTAATTAAACGTAAACCATGTATTGTATGGTGCATTATCTCACTAACAGCCCCATGTGGAGATTATGAAGTGGGGAAACTAATGGTGTAGACTTTAGCATTTAGTTTTTGCCCAAGTCATTTACATATCTGGGAGAGGATTTCGATGTATGTGCAAATAAGCAGAACTCTGTATCTACATTGTTGTTGTTTTTTTGACTATGGAAGTAAAAATACAAATAAATCTCTTTTCCCTCTCAGCTAGATAAGGTAATGAGATTCCGGGTGCCCTCTATTATGGGGAGGATGAGAAATCTGATTATTAAGGAGGTATGTGACAGTAAGAAAAAAAAATATATACATGTTTTTACCCCAAGAAACAAAGGTGACCCCATATGTTCTGTTCATTAAATCTCCCCTACTCTAATTTGTCAAGGTAAACTATCAAACAGGTTCTGCTGAGCTATCCAGAAAACCAGCAAACTTGTTAGATGCGCCTCAAAAGGACACGAGAGGATTCGGATGTAATTTCTACATACTGAACGTGGCTTAATTCACGTTTCCTCCTGAACATTGGCTCCTTGTGTACAGTAACAGAGTGGAAGGTGATATTTTTGTGCAAGGTTCAGGGAAATTAAGACAAAATATGTTCTGTGCAAACAGCTGAGTTTGAATTGTGTCAAGGACACACAGTTGTAACAGATACAGCTCTCTGGATTCAAATACCACTGGAATTATTTTTGTTCACACGTTGAAGTCATTTTCCTCATGAATGGCTGAAGTATTACGCCCCCAAATCAAGCCTGTAAATACCTGAGCAGATTGTGATTTGATTTGAAGAGATTTGAAGAGATGAAATGAGCCATCTTGGATGAGTGTATGGTCATCATGGCAGTAATTCCTTCAGGGTTCAACTGCTGTCCATTTGTCAGAGTGGGCTGGTTTGTGGTAATGTGTGGGGTTACTGCAGCTTGGATCATAATATAATGCCGTGTTTTTCTATAAAACAGCCATGTGACTCCCGGAGAGTACCATCTTCAAATGTCAAATAAAGGATTATTAAATAAGCCCACAATCTCCATTACATTCTTATTTTTCACTTTTTTATTTATTTAGAAGACACTCTTATCCAGAGCGACTTACATGAGAAATTAGGCATAAATGCCTTGCTCAAAGGCAGATCGACATATTTTCCACCTAGTCGGCTTGGGGATGCAAACCAGCGACCGTTCAGTTACTGGCCCAAGGCTCTTAACCACCTCAAACACGGTCTCAAATGTCCCAAATGCCACCCTATTCCCTATGTAGTGCACTACTTTTGAACAGGGCCAATGGGGCTCTGGTCAAAAATAGTGCAGTATAGAGGGAATAGGGTGCCATTTGGGATGCACATTGTAAAAAAGAAAATACAGTACAGTATGTCCAGCATCAGTAAAGCGTGGTTTCTTTCACATGGAGGTGGAGCCAAATGAGACCCAACCTATTTGGGGGGCATATTCACATGTGATCTTTAGATTTTGTTGCATTTCATTTTCAAAGCTTTCACCCTTGGAATAATGGAAAATCTCCCTCCGCCCTGTCACCAATGGCTGGGGAGGGGATCGTTAATCAGGGCTATTTGGGTCTGTTTGGCGTGGGGGGAGGCCTAGAGAGATGTGTGAAATGTCCCACACATCAGCTAGCTGAGTCAGTGGCTTCTATGCCTAACCATCACCGACTCCTGCCTGCCCTGCGCCTCCCTTCCTCCACCCAAATGTCACATGGACTCACATCGCATAAGTGACATAAGTGGCCCTGGCACTGCTCAGCAAACAAATAGGTAGAATAGTTTGAGTTACACAAAGCACTGGTCTTTTCTTCTGTAATGGAATTTATAATGTAGTCATGAAGTCCTGTCCGAAAGCTCTAGCCCCTAATACCCCTATAGACACCCATGTTAAAATGATTTATGAATTACCTCAAGAAAGAATCTTACAATTAGGAGGAAAATGCCCTAAATCTGAGAATTTTCTCTGAAATGTTACATTTAAATGGAATTCTCATAACTAAGAAGTTGTATGCCTACAACCCTAAAAGGATTGGATGGGTGTGATTTGGTAATTGTATAATTGAGCCTATGATTTCTATTAGTTCTCTAACCAGAACAGGAATGAAACACACAATTAGACAGTGAATGATTTGATGGCAGTGTCTAACTTTCTGATCGGTTCCAGTGTTTATCCATTAAACACTAATACAGCAGTCTAATTACTATGCTTTAATCCAATTGCGAGATGCTTAGACGCTCGAGTCTGCAGGTGCGGGTGAGAAATTGGAATTTCTTTTTTAACCAGTAATCACACCAGCAACCTATCTCTGAAGCCTTTGGCTCTTGACGGTGGGCATGATGCGCACAGCAGGCTCAAAAAGCTGTGGTCTCAGTTCAAATGAGCCAGCTTAGCAAGCATGGCCGCTGAGACCCCCGATGACAAAGCCTGTGTGTAATTAATATGCACGGTGAAATGCTCCCCGCACAGTCACTAAAGCGATTTCAATCACGCACATGAAAAATGTAATCGCGGATTCTGCATGGTGGACGTTGCAGTCAAATTGCGTCTGATTGCGCGGAAGGTTCCAAGTGTTTTTTAAATGTCCTCTAAGATTGAGATTAAGACTTGTTCATCTAAAATGCATATTCATTTTAAAACTGGACATTTCTCCATCGTGGGCGCTCAGTTGGGGGGACCACATGTCCGACGGAGTTCATTTTAATCCCAGTGTGCAATTATACTTTCAAATGATATCCAGAAATTAAATCATGTTTACAGTTAATTAATTTAAACACCACATTTAAAGTAATGCTTCGTGCATTCCAACCAGTTTTTTTCTAATGTCGCTAATGATAAGGAAAATGATACTTGTTTGTGCGTGCGTGTGTGTGTGCGCGTTTTAGATCGTACAAATGATCAGACAAAGCCACAGCAGTGACATTTCTGTCTTCTTTTGTTTTACACCTCTAAAATAGATTGGAGTTGTATGAATAGAATCAGCATTGCTAGTTCATTGTGACCTGACAAACAATTCAAAAGCTCTCCAGATCATACATTATGATTAGCTAATATATTAAAATAAAATATATTAAAATAAAATATGTTACAAAAGAAAGTATTTGGGGTAAAAAAAATATTTAAGTCACATGATCAGGTTTTCTCAAAAAATAAATGAATGCTGAATTAATAATAAGGGTCCTGGAATATATTTGATTCTCTTACAGTTTGCAGGTAGGCTACATAAAGAACTTGCAGTAATACTGATTATTCCCACAAAATCCCCCCTTTCCAAATATTGACTTAATTAATGATATATGCCCACTATTGTTTCACATTTTATAATGAATGTGCATTACTGCACTGTCACTTAGACCATTTTGACAAATAGGTAGGCGGATGGATGAAAAAAAACATACACCCATGGCTGCCAAGGGGTTAGATTTTGAATTAATTGAGGAAAATGAATTCAGCCGTAATAGGCACTGACAACAGACTACGGCAAATGTGATGCCAATGATTGATGGCTGATGCCCTCATAGCTTTATGACAAATAATGCTGTTTTTGTTCCCTGTGGAGTTTGTATCCCAATTTAGAGTATGTGAGAACATAAACCAAACAAGTGACAATCTCCTTAAATGCTTATCATCATGATACAGTTATATATTGGTTATATTGCCCTTTATTTTTTAACCTAATAGGCTATTGTTTAGGTTAAAAATAAAGGGATGTTTTTTTCAATGTAGACCCATGTTGTTGATGATGATGGTGGAGTTTAGCTAATTTTGGGGAGGTACGGCGGGCACCCCTGGAGTGGCTTCATCTCTGACCTGTGTTAGAGGGAAGGGGCCCTATCACAGCTCCCATCATGCCCCTGCAGTCAGTGCTTTTGACAGAGCGGTAATGCTGATCAGATAGCTGTGTGGAGTCATTGCTTACATGTGTCACAACTGCCGTCCATGATTATGTCGGTGTCACGCTGGGTGGCGGTGCAAGCAGAGGGAGCGGAGCAGAGGGAGCGGAGGGCTCCATGGGTCTTGCTGGGTCTCTGCTGACATTCACCCAGCATGAGGACCAGGGTGGCTCAGTCCCAACCCCAGTACAAGTCCCTGCCTCCCTGGCCTGAATAAAGCTCCTCTCCCTGGACCCTGGAGCACAATGCTGGCAGCTTGAACACGGGGACGCAGGTGCTGCCAGTCCCTATTACCTCTATTGTGACAGCACCAGTCCCAGATCATCTCTCTTCTGAATAACTTTTCATATTAAAACTCAAAGCACAACTATTCTATGCATATAATAAGATGTTGAAAGTGGAACTGAATCGCTCAAATCAACCTACAACATTGTTTTTCATGTCGATGTTAGGTAACTTTGTTGAATACGATGTTAGGAAAATGCTTTTAGAACAAAATATTATACTTTTTTTTAGCATGTAGCACAAGCTTAGACAGATGTGGCCGAAGCCATATTGAAATAACGTCATGGTACAATGTCTGCATGCTGATTTTACTCATGGCCCTTTGCTGCGGGCGATTCCCTGATCCACCTCTACGCAGACGACACCATTCTATATACTTCCGGCCCGTCCTTGGACACTGTGCTATCTAACCTCCAAATGAGCTTCAATGCCATACAACACTCCTTCCGTGGCCTCCAACTGCTCTTAAATGCTAGTAAAACCAAATGCATGCTTTTCAACCGTTCACTGCCTGCACCCGCACGCCTGACTAGCATCACCACCCTGGATGGTTCCGACCTTGAATATGTGGACATCTATAAGTACCTAGGTGTCTGGCGAGACTATAAACTCTCCTTCCAGACTCATGTCAAACATCTCCAATCGAAAATCAAATCTAGAGTCGGCTTTCTATTCCGCAACAAAGCCTCCTTCACTCACGCCGCCAAACTTACCCTAGTAAAACTGACTATCCTACCGATCCTCGACTTCGGCGATGTCATCTACAAAATAGCTTCCAACACTCTACTCAGCAAACTGGATGCAGTTTATCACAGTGCCATCCGTTTTGTCACTAAAGCACTTTATACCACCACTGCGACCTGTATGCTCTCGTTGGCTGGCCCTCACTACATATTCATTGCCAAATCCACTGGCTCCAAGTCATCTATAAGTCTTTGCTAGGTAAAGCCCTGCCTTATCTCAGCTCACTGGTCACCATAGCAGCACCCACCCGTAGCACTCGCTCCAGCAGGTATATTTCATTGGTCATCCCCAAAGCCAACACTTCCTTTGGTCGCCTTTCCTTCCAGTTCTCTGCTGCCAATAACTGGAAAGAATTGCAAAATCACTGAAGCTGGAGTCTTATATCTCCCTTTCTAACTTTAATCATCAGCTGTCAGAGCATCTTACCGATCACTATACCTGTACACAGCCTATATGTAAATAGCACACCCAACTACCTCACCCCCATATTATTACTTACCCTCTTGCTCTTTTGCACCCCAGTATCTCTACTTGCACATCATCATCTGCACATCTATCACTCCAGTGTTAATGCTAAATTGTATTTTTTTCACCTCTTTGGCCTATTCATTGCTTAGATACATAGATTTTTCTATTGTGTTATTGACTCTGTTTGTTTATGTGTAACTCTGTGTTGTTGTTTTTGTCGCACTGCTTTGCTTAATCTTGGCCAGGTCGCAGTTGTAAATGAGAACTTGTTCTCAACTGGCCTACCTGGTTAAATAAAGGTGAAATAAAAAAGATTACAAATGTATTGTTTTTTATTCGGTTAGATATTGTTCTAAATGTAATCTCTGTGCCTGTGCACATGTATGCATGTTCAATTAGCCATCCCTAATGTTGATGTTATGCTGACACAGTTCAGCTGTGTTTCAAACTGTACAATAGAAGATGATTTATTATAATATTTGTCTTCTGTGTGGTGCCTGGGCTTTTTCCTGGTGTGGATTCTAGATTAATTCTTGATGTACCCATCCTGTTAGCGGGATCATTTTTGTCAACATCCGCTGAATTGCAGAACGCCAAATTCAAATTAAATTACTAAAAATATTTAATTTTCATGAAATCACAAGTGCAATATAGCAAAACACAGCTTAGCTTGTTGTTAATCCACCTGGCGTGTCAGATTTCAATAAAGCTTTTCGGCAAAAGCATACCAAGCGTTTATGTAAAGACATCTCTCTCAGTAGACAAAATATTACAAATAGCTAGCAGCCAAGTAATAAAGCAATAAGCAATAAGCAATAAGCAATAAATTAAATCGCTTACCTCTGATGATCTTCAGATGTTTGCACTCAAGAAACTCCCAGTTACACAATAAACGTTCCTTTTGTTCCGTAAAGATTCTCTTTATATCCAAAATACCTCCATTTGTTTGGCGCTTTATGTTCAGAAATCCACAGGCTCGAGCGGTCACGACATCGCAGACGAAAATTCCAAATACTATCTGTAAAGTTCGTAGAAACGTGTCAAAAGTTTTTTATAATCAATCCTCAGGTTGTTTTTACTATATATAATCGATAATATTTAAACCGGGACTGTAGCTTCTTCAATAGGAGAGAGAGAGAAATGTCTGCTCCAAGCTGTTGCGCATGCAAAACGCTGCTGGCACCCAGCCATCCACTGACGCGATGTGAACTTTCTCGCTCATTTTTCAAGATAAAAGCCTGAAACTATGTCTAAAGACTGTTCACACCATGGGGAAGCCATAGGAAAATGAATATGGTTGATATCCCTTTAAATTGAGCGAAGTCAGGCAATGGAACAGAGAGCTTTCAGGGAAAACAGCACTTCCGGGTTGGATTTTCCTCAGGTTTTTGTCTGCAATATCAGTTCTGTTATACTCACAGACAATATTTTGACAGTTCTGGAAACTTTAGAGTGTTTTCTATCCTAATCGGACAATTATTTGCATATACTAGCTTCTGGACCTGAGAAATAAGCAGTTTAATTTGGGTACGTTTTTCATCCAAAAATCAAAATACTGCCCCCTACACGCAACGGGTAAAAAATGATTCCTTTGCCTGCATGTGTCATGCCCTGATCTGTTTCACCTGTTCTTGTGATTGTCTCCATCTCCTCCAGGTGTCGCTTATTTCCCCCAGTGTATTTATCCCAGTGTTTCCTATGCCTCTGTGCCAGTTCATCTTGTATGTTTTCAAGTCAACCAGCGCGTGTTCCCGTGCTCCTTTTTTCTATTCTCTTTTTCTAGTCTTCCTGGTTCTGACCCTTGCCTGTTTGTTCTGGACTCCGTACCCGATCTGCCTGCCTTGTCATCAAGCCTGTCTGCCACTCTTTACCTCTTGGACTCAGAATCTGGTTTTGACCTTTTTCCTATCCACGATGATTCTCTTGCCTACTCCTTTTGTATTATAAATAAACTACAAAGACTCTAACCTCCTGTGTCTGCATCTGGGTCTCGCCTTGTGCCCTTACAGTACCAACTAGCCATGACAGACCCAGCAGACTTGGACCAGCTCCGCCACGCTAACTCCCTGCTGGGAGACACTATTGGGAGACATGAGGAGCTGTTACCTTCTGGAAGGGCTCTGTTCCTTAACGGAATGCCACGACCAAGGGTTTAAGGAGATAGCTCAGAGGCCTCTGAGTTAGCTCAGAGGCTGCCTGCTCTGAGAAACCCCAACCACCCAGTAATTTTTTCCCTATTAGGGGTGAGCTTGTACAGCCTACCCTGGCTCCCATAGAACCCCACCTATCTCTTCCGGAGCGATATTCTGGGGATCCTGGTACCTGCCGGGCTTTTCTTTCTCAGTGTTCTCTTATTTTTTAATTTTTTATCAGTGTTCTCTTATTTCTAATATAGCGTATGTTATTACACTAATGTCGGAAAGGGCGCTCTCCTGGCCTACGGCAGTTTAGGAGCAACAATCCACCATTAGTTGTCATCTGGAGGATTTCATGGCAGAAGTGAGGAAGGTATTCGATACTCCGGTATCCGGGAGAGAGGCGCCCAGTAAACTTATTGAATTACGTCAAAACTCCCGTAGTGTGGCAGACTACAAGGTTGATTTTCTCACGTTGGCTGCCGAGAGTGCCTGGAATCTGGAGTCTCTTTTCTTCGTGGATTATCTGAGGTGGTAAAAGATGAGCTAGCTACTCGAGAACTACCGGTGGACTTCGACTCCCTCATCACCCTCACCATTAGAATTGATGGACGCCTAAGGGAACGCAGGAGTGAGAGGAGGTCTGGTCTCGGGTACACTCGTTCATCCGCAGTGGCTTTGCTCACCTCCGAGGGATCCCGGAAGTCCCCAAGGATGGTTTTCCCGAGAGGATCCGAAGCCACCTGAGCTCCCTCGAGAATCATTATTGCCTAGGGAACGTTCACATAGGCTAAGCTCCAACAGTTGTCTGTATTGCAGTGCTGCGGGGCGTTTCATTGCTACCTGTCCAGTGAGGAGACCTAGATCATTAGTAGGTACAAGTACTCTGGTGAGTCAGACTGGGAATTCCCTAAATCCAATAACCCGTACCCCTTTTGCTGTTATTCTGCTGTGGGGAGACCAGTCAAATACTTTTCGGGTGCTCATTGACTCTGGGGCTGATGAGAGTTTCATGGATGCTATCCATTGGAAGAGTCACACACAGCACAGTTCCCATGACTCTGCGGATATCTGGTAATCACAGTGAGTCAAAACAGCTGCTTCTCACATCCCTGTGGTTTTGGGATTTTCTTGGCTCCAGAAGCACAGTCCCAGGTTCAATCCTGGGTTGGAGCCCGTTCTGTCACTCACACACTGCCTAAAGGCGGCACAGCCTTCCCCTAAATGTCTGCCTGCTGGGTTATGTTCGGCCTCGGATCTCTCTGCCATTCACACAGAGTATCATGACCTCCAGGTGTTTTTCAGTAAGGCTCGTGCTACCTCCCTTCCACCACATCATCTTTACGTTTCTGCAATTAACCTCCTCCCGGGCACCACACCGCCTCAAGAACGGATATATTCCCTGTCTGGCCCTGAGACCAAGGCCATGGAGGAGTACATTGATAACTCTCTGGCGGCTGGAAGCATTCGCCCTTCCAACTCTCCTGCCGGCGCAGTGTTCTTCTTTGTGGGAAAGAAGGTCAAGACCCAGCGTCCATGTATTGATTACCGGGGTCTCAATGACATCACGGTCAAGATCCGGTACTCACTACCATTCCTTTCCTCAGCTTTCAAACCTCTCCAGGGGGCAACCGGAATGCCTACCACCTTCTTCAGTAACGCAAAGGAGACAAGTGGAAGACCACTTTCAATACAGTAAGTGGACACTATGAGTACCTGATCATGCCGTTTGGACTCTTACGCTCTTGCTGTCTTCCAGGCTCTGATTAACAATGTGCTCTGGGACATGTTGAATTGGTTTGTTTTTGTATACTCGATGACATCCTGGTTTTCTCCTGTTCTGCCCAGGAACATGTTCTCCGTGTGCGACAAGTTCTTCAGTGCCTTCTGGAGAACCAGTTGTTTCTTAAAGTGGAGAAGTGCGAGTTCCACCGCTCCACAATCACTTTTCTGGGATACATCATCTCTGAAGGGATGTTCAGAGGGATCTGGAAAAAGTGATAGTGGTGGTGGATTGGCCCCAACCCACATCCAGGGTGCACCTACAGTGGTTTCTGGGGTTTGCTAATTTTTCAGCCATTTCATTCGGGGCTACAGCAACCTGGCGGGTCCCCTCTCTGTGCTCACCTCTCCCAAGGTATCGTTCACATGGTCCCCAGCAGCAAACAAGGCTTTGATGGATTTGAAGCAACGATTCACCACTTCTTGGTCTAATAGCCCTTACACAGCTTGGAGGTGTGTTGGGTCATTGTCCTGTTGAAAAGAAAATGATAGACCCACTAAGCGCAAACCAGATGGGATGGCGTATCGCTGCAGAATATTGTAGTTGCCATGCTGATTGAGTGTGCCTTGAATTCTAAATAAAGCACAGATAGTGTCACCAGCAAAGCAGCCCCACACCATTACACCTCCTCCATGCTCCGTCATGGGAACCACATCCGTCATCCGTTCACCTACTCTGCGTCCCACAAAGACACGGCGGTTGGAACCAAAAATCTTAAATTTGGACTCATCAGACCAAAGGACAGATTTCCACCGGTCTAATGTCCATTGCTCGTGTTTCTTGGCCAAGCAAGTCTTTTCCTATAATTTTTTCTAATTGGTAGTTACAGTCTTGTCTCATCGCTGCAGCTCCCGTACAGACTTGGGAGAGTCGAAGGTCGAGAGCTATGCATCCTCCGAAACACAGCCCAACTAAGTGGCACTGCTTCTTGACACAATGCCACCTTAACCTGGAAGCCAGCCGTACAAATGTGTCAGAGGAAACACTGTTAGTTTTAATTCACTTCAATTGACTGAAAAAAGTTTTTTATACATTTTTGCTAATTTATTCAATATAATAAACTGAAATAACACATTCACATAAGTATTCAGACCCTTTACTCAGTACTTTTATTGAAGCACCTTTGGCCGCAATTACAGCATTGAGTCTTGGGTATGACGCTACAAGCTTGGCACATCTGGATTTGGGGAATTTGTCCCATTCTTCTCTGCAGATCCTCTCAAGATCTGTCAGGCTGGATGGGGAGCAATGCTGCACAGCTATTTTTAAATCTCTCCAGAGATGTGCGATCAGGTTAATATCTGGGCTCTGGCTGGGCCACTCAAGGACATTCACAGATTTGTCCTGAAGCCACTCTTGCGTTGTCTTGGCTGTGTGCTTAGTGTCGTTGTCCTGTTGGAAGGTGAGCCTTCGGCTCAGTCTGAGGTCCTGAGCACTCTGTAGCAGGTTTTAATCTGTACTTTGCTCAGTTCATCTTAGCCTTGATCCTGACTAGTCTCCCAGTCCCTGCTGCTGAAAAACATCCCCACAGAATGATGCTACCATGACCATGCTTCATCGTAGGGATGGTGCCAGGTTTCCTCCAGATGTGGCGTTTGGCATTCAGGCCAAAGAGTTCAACTTGGTTTCATCAGACCAGAGAATCTTGTTTCTCATGGTCTGAGAATCTTTAGGTGCCTTTTGGGAAACTCTAACGGGGCTGTCATGTGCCTTTTACTGAGGATTGGCTTCCGTCTGGCCGCTCTACCATAAAGGCCTGATTGGTGGAGTGCTGTAGAGATGGTTGTGCTTCTGGGAGGTTCTCCCAACTCCTCAGAGGAACTCTAAAGCTCTGTAAGAGTGACCATTGGGTTCTTGGATCAGCTTTAATATTGCGTAAAGAGTGTTGCTTCCGTCAATGTAATTGTCTGCATCATTTCCAATCCCTCATATATTTTGGGGTAAATCTATATATCCATATACATACATACATATACATACTTTTTTTGTTAGAATATACCTTTATTATTCCTCGCAAACCCTACCATCCTTCCCCCAATTGGAGTAAACTAATAAACAATAACACTTAGGCTTCTACCTTGAGTTTATACATATTATACACATTTTACAGACACAATCAATTTTACAATAGTTATATTTTGTTTAGTTCTAGTCCTTCCTCTTTTTCTGATGTCCATCCAGTTTGATTTCTATTTGTAGCTGTGCTATTTCACAAAATGTCTGAACATTTTACTGACCCCGTATGTTTTACATTAGTCATCTTGTTTGTTATATATTTTTCAACTGTGCTGTGATGCTTCACAAAAGTACGAAACCTTTCTATTCTCATAGCTTCTACAGATTGCAAATAAAAGATAACATTTTTTTGCTAAAATAATGATTATATAATTGATTGATTGACTATGACTTTTCAAATCACCCAGTATTGCTGTCTGCAGCTTTAGTTCTAGGCAAATGTTGCAGTTCTTCAGCCATTGTGACCAAAAACGAGCTACATACGGACAGTACCAAAATAATTATCTAATGACTCTGCCTCCTCACAGTAAAATCTGCAGAGCGGTGAAGATTGCATCCCCCCTATATACTATTTGAAATGATCTACATTGGTCAGTCCAAAATTCCGTTTGAATTCTGTCATAAAGGTATTTCCTGTTACCAAGTCGTTTACGTTTGCTATGACTTTAGTTTTCCATTTGGACAAATGTATTGGTGAATTCTGAAAAGCTATCCACGGATTGTTCCATAAGGTTGTGTTTTTAGGAAGTGATATTGGTTCTTGTAAAATACATGTCATTCTCAATCAGGCTACTAACATGCATTGTTATCTGGGTTGCCTGTCAGAAGAACCATTCAATTGACGTCATTGATGACACGTTATCAAGATGACGGCACGCAGTAGTCAGATGAGGCAATTTTCAAACAGTTTTTCAGATGTTTTAAGGGTAGGAACATGCTTCTTTATCACATTTGGTTGTTAAAATGTTTTAGTTAATCTTTAAGGTGTTGCATTCATATTTGTCATAGTCCGATTTGAGGGGGTAAAGTAAACCATTGAGTTTAATACTATTCTTAATATTCAGAGACAGTAACAACCGGTGGTACATACTGTATACACTCCACATTGTATAAATCAATGGAAGAAGTGTCATTTGCTGGTCTCAAGAGATGAAAAATGGAAGAGGCTGGTTTGTGAAGCAAGAAGTCATGTTTTTATTGAGAGGGCTAACTACAAGCCCCTGAACTGTGGTGCTGGAATGGATTGATTTATTGGTCCTTGGGCTGGACGCTATTATCTTCCCACTCAGGGGATCAACAAACTTACCGAACAGGACTGGATCCTGTCACACAGTCATGACAACTAAATAGTTTCACTCATAGGGCTGTCCCCTTGGCTAAGCCATTCTCTAACAGAAATACTGTATATGCTGTAATTGCACCCAGAGGATATTGTAGCCCATATTGTATGCCTGTGTCTCTCCTTGAGCATAGTCCTTTGTGCCATCTCAAGTAGGAGACGGTGGTAATATATATTCGCTGGATGTCAACAACAACCACAGCAACATCGGTAATAGCCTCTGCGTGTGTAGTATGTTGTGCAGCGTTTTCAATGTGTTACAAATCAGTTAACGGTCTCCTCTTGAGTTTCGTTTTGTTTCACACAGTTGCTTCATTGATTGGATAAATCAGATCCTTAGAGTGCAGGACAAATGTTGTTTTGTTTTACCCTGGAAATCAAATCCAATTGTATTGGTGCCGTAACACATATTTTGTAGATGTTATCGCAGGTGCAGTGAAATGCTTATGTCTCTAGCTCCAACAGTGCAATCATACCTAACGATGCAAAACAACACACACAAATCCCAACAAGTTAATGAAAGGATTTAAGAAATATCAGAATGAGCAATGTCAGAGTCCAGAATATAAATATATATGTATATGATGGTGTGTACAGACATTATGGACAGTAGTTATATAGGATGAGCCATGACTAGAATTTAGTATATACAGTGCATATGAAGTGGGTAAAACAGTATGTAAACATTATTAAAGTGACCAGTTTTCAAAGACTATGTACACACTGTAGGACAGCAGTCTCTAAGGTGCAGGGTAGTTACGGGTGGTAGCCGGCTAGTAACAATGACTCATTTCAGGGCAGGGTACTGGGCGGTTAACAAGATGGCGCCAAAATATGTCTTTGCCCTGTCTCTAGCTCCTAGCCAACTTTGTAGTATTTTGTTTTCAAAGTTTTATAGTGCCTTCGGGTTCTTAATATGCTCCCTAATTTGTTTTCAGCCCAGTGGCTGAAACAATAACACAGAGCTCAGATATTGAGCACTTGTGAAAAGCTCAGATGTTCCCATGCGGTTTTACAGTTACAATACTTGTGCAGCAAACATATACCTGTATGTTAGTATTCCTAAGGGCAAGCTGATATGTTTGCGATTGGAGTGAGTCAGAAGAGGGGAGATCTCTCACAGCATCGGCCACTGTGTTGCTTGGCTCTAGAGGTTGCTCAGTGACTATTCATGTGCTCCAGTGCAATGCACGACTTGGCTTGACAAGTGTTCTCCAAAGGTATGAGGCAATAACTGGATTTCCTCCTCCAAATGGAAAATCAACCGCTTAGACCCGACAAGTGCATGCGGTGCAGTGTCACTGTCACTTAAACGAGTGCACACAGCTACTGGTTGTGCCCCAAATGGCACCCTATTCCCTTCACAGTGCACCACTCCGGTCAAAAGTAGTGCCCTGTAAATGGAATAGGGTACCATTTGGGAGGCAGACGTAGTGTTGCAATGTATTCCTCTCAGTAGAGGACTTCCACATCCAAACTTTCATGTCGGCCATCAGTGACTATAAGTACTACATTTATATTTTATGTGATTCTTATTTTAATCATAAAAAGTATGTCAAATGTATGTGAATATTGTTATATTTACATTTTCAAATATATTTATTTGTGTGCCCTTACTAATCTCTATGTAGCCTGGGCCATTATGTTTTTTAAAAAATCAGGCCAAGTCAGATTGAATGGTTGTGTACAGTGTACTGCATGGCTGCTTTGCAGTATATCTCCCCTCCCAGTTATGTTAACCTAGCCATGATTAAGGAGGAGTGAAAACCAGTTTAATTTCCCCCTCCTCCTTTTCATACGGGTCTTTATAGACAATAATTTCCTTTAACGTAGAGTGGTACAGAACAAACAAATGAGATCTCCTCCCTGCTTGTGTGTAACGTTAAAAGGCGTTGAATAAGGAGGGAGGGTTTTAACCTTTGCTGTCCCTGCCTGCCTGCTTGCCTGCCTTCCTCCAGCCTACCTCCCTCTCTCCTCAGCTCTCTCCTCATAAGGACCAATGCAAACAGCATTATTTATGCTCAGCAAAACACCCCTTAATTACTCATGAACTGCTGCACGCTCCAGACTCCGGCGCTCCACTACCACCCACCGACAGGCATTAAACACTCTCTAAAAGCTTGCTATTTGATATTAGCACACTTGAGCCTCAGAGAAAAGAAAAAAAAAGATAAATAAATAAATGAGGAGGGTGATTTACATATGCATAGAGGCTGATATTTATACTCTCTGCGGCGTGGTGGTGTCCCTCAAGGGCCTGTCTTATTACCCCTGTCCTCGGTTCTCGGTGCACAGACTGGGGAGCAGACAGGTGATTCATTCTATACCCATGAGGAGGCAACCAATTGGCTCGCACAACAAGGGAGGGGTGGTGAAGGTGGACGTAAGCTTGCTAGCAAAGACCTTTTCTAAGGAAACCGTCTTAGACTCCTTCTTTGCATGTGTCCATGGGCTTTACTTAACCACATGTGAAAACATATAGATACACATTCCACACTATTATTTTTGTTCTGTAATATCTTCTACTACAAACACAGTTGCAGTAGTTGCATTATGACGTGTTATGCCCGGTGAAAGCACATCTGGCCGTGGGATTATATTGGATTTGTTTTATGTCCAAGGATTTACCTGCTCTGTGCATCCTCTTATCTCCAGCAGAGGAAATGACTCCTATCTTCAAATATTTTGGAGTGTCATTGAGGTCTTGTGCAGCGGACTCTGGAACAGCCATGATAAGGGCTTTACCTCTTTGTAGCTGTCACAACACTGAGATCAAAGTGGTCCAAGACCAAGGCCTATTGTAGCCTTCCCCGTACCCTGAAATATCACAACTTCCTCTCCAAATTTAGACATCACATTCAGGCTCGGAGGAAATTTCAAGGCTTTTGAGTTCACAGTTTGTGCCTTTAATAGCATGTAGGGCCCAGATTTATGGAAAGAAAGGCAGCCAAATGTGTAAATAACAAAGAAACTCAGGGTTTTGCTTTTTTAAATTTTCCTAGAAATTGGCGCCGAAACCCGATAAATTAAATGACTATATACCTTTGAGATTACTTTAATCACTAATAAAAAGTGTGTATTCCTTCTCTCCTCTCCTCCTCTCCCCATACAGACTTCATTAGGAGGCCCTCGGAAGGCACTGCTCTCATACTTCCCACTAATTACATCATCAGATCCAAACAGTGGAGCCATCATCAGCTGAACTGCAGTTGTATACCACTAAAAAAGCCTGCTTCTAATTACGACTTTAGTCCCTTTTCCCTGTGACGTGTCAGTGATAGATCATTATTTCTCCAGCAATTTGTTCACATTTCTATGAAATATAATTGGACCTGATTAATTATTATGATTAATGGGCGAGGGGATTTCTATGTGTAGCTATTAATACTGCTGATATCAAACAGACGACACACACAAATGAAAGGTGCCGGAGTGATGTTACTTGGAGCATGTCATGTCGTGGGCTCCAGTCGTTTACTGTAACATCTTTACTAGGGGAGTTGAGTTGTAGGCCCTGCAGGGCAATGCAGACATGTTATTTACATGAACATGCCTCGTGGGCTAATTCACATGGAGCTTGATCAGCAACAGACCTCTGGATCAGTGTTACTGTATCGGATGAATATACTGTCTACTGAACATACGGACCATATACTCAACACGCTGTGTATACTGGACATACTG
Source organism: Oncorhynchus keta (assembly GCF_023373465.1). Taxonomy (NCBI): domain Eukaryota; kingdom Metazoa; phylum Chordata; class Actinopteri; order Salmoniformes; family Salmonidae; genus Oncorhynchus; species Oncorhynchus keta. The sequence continues at coordinate 11,223,273 of NC_068427.1, forward strand.
GAGATATACTGAACCCACTGAACATATACTGATCATACAGAACACACTGACCATATACTGAACACGCTGGACATATACTGAACACTGTACAAATTGTTCATGGGGCATTTGATCATTTGGTTCATGTTCTTACCACAGGGAATAGATATTTTGACAAACAAACCAACTTCTGCTCTGCCCAATCACTGTAGATATAGTGTCATTATCCTGTGTAATACACTGAAGTCGATATGTGATACAACAGAAGAAGACAACTACTAAAGATGATCACCCAAGACAAATCCTCAACTAGCAGACTAGAAATTAACAGCGATGCCCATTTAGTTTTATAATGCACTTCTGTTTCAGGTTTTTATAATGATAGTTCTTTAATGAGACATTTAACTGTCATCTGATGTCCTAAATCTACACCCCTCTACAACCCCCTGTAATTTAGTCCCCCCCTCCCCTCCCAAAAAAGTACTGTCGGGTTATTGTGGATGGACAGTAGTCAATTCCCTGTGCATGGGAATGGCTCATTAACGGGCAGAGCCGAGCTGCGTACGTTTGTATATGGCTGGCATTGGTCGGCGTGCAGAATAGATTTATGGTGTCACTCAGCCCTGGAGAACGACTAATGAGGGAGCGCGGGCGAGCAGTGTCCGAGTGGGGTAATTCCACACTCCATCCATCCAGCAAGAGAGAGGAGAAAGGGAGGGGCAGAGGGGGGTGGGGGGGTGGGGGTGGGGCCACAGAGGACACATCCCTCATTACGTGAGTGTCTCAGGAGCTTTCTTTAATATTTTAATAAATAACATCAGCCCTACAAGAAATTAATGAATAGTAACATTAATAATGAGCCCAAGCCTTGTAGCGATAGGACAGATATTACACTGAACCACTGTGGGGGGGATCTCCAGAGACTTGGGATTTTTTCCAGCAGCAAACAAGGCCAGTGAATGAGGCAGCCGTCCCTCCGTGCCAACAGCTTTTACAACAGGTTGAAAGTAATAAAGGAGGATTTTCCCAGCGATGGAGTTAAGCCCTAGGAAATCTGCTCATGTAGATCGCTGTGAAAGGCACTGCCAAATGTGATCCTTAATTAAACTTTAATCAAGATAATGCTGTTTGCAGTAGAAGTAGTTTAAAAAAAGGTGTCTTCAGCCCCCGTCTGGAACCAGTGAACCTCTCTGGTTTGTGTTGTAGCAAGTCTTAACCCCACTCCCGCTCTTTCTCTCATTTTGGGATGTTCATTTGTTTACCCCTTTTAATTCACCAGACTTGGCTTTCTTTGTATCTTTGTGGTCCCCGCCATACATTTCTCAGTGTTTCCACTGTCATGTTGGACGTTATAGAGTGACCACACACCTTCTGCAATACTAAGCACATGGAGATGCTGCTCTAAAACACCAATCCCAGTGAACCTAGCTCTTGCTATGAGGACTGACAATGCTGCATGGTGGATCTTGGACACAAACAAACATGATATTATTTCACCACATGGCGAACAAATCGCAGAATATAGTACATCTCTCTCATCTCTAGCTAAACATCATAGTTTAGCTAGAGATGATGTACGAGGAGTCTGTCCAGGAATGAAGTATACTAGCATAATGTTAAAACCCACTTGGCTTAAAGTGTCATACGCACATTTAAGATTGATTCATACATTCTACATTTTTTTCTCAGTTAGATGGTTGTTTTTGCAAATGTGCCCACAACTCTAAGTGCTACATTGTGACAATTACACTGGGATTGCACTAATATTGTAATAATAATCCTAATAGTGTTACTATGTAATGCTACTGTAGTAGTACAGATGAATAATGGCTTTAGGAGTTAGAAAAGTACCATTACTGATGTAACAGTATAAATGTTATTAGTAAAAAAAATATAAAAAAACATTTAGCACCAGAATTGCTCAGCACCTTCATCTTTGTGTAATTTATTTGTCTCTTTAGCCTCTAAATCTCGTCTACACCGTCGTGTTACCACAGGACACAAATGGCTGTGGGAAGAGAAAAAAAACACAGCATCTTATATTAAAGGTAAAATACATTCATTTACATTGAGCAGTTTTGGGTCACGTACATTTACATAATAGTCTGCATTATAAAAGCAAGTCAAGTAAAAGACAAAAGTTCTTACACTTCGTCAATGTGCGTTACACCATCATTGCGTGAAACATATATTTCTGGGGTTCTGTATCTTTCTTTGCTGTGTTCTTGGTTGTATATAGCATGTCTCCAAGTCCCGTTTAAAAGGGTTCCATTTATAATCCTTCCATCCAGCCATAGTTTTATGGGTTAGCCTATATCCTGAGATATTGACGACTACACCAGCTAGTTAGCCTTTGTTTTGGATGTCAGACCATTCTAAATTGTAACTTTTTTTTCTTCTAAACAATAATAACATATGTTTTGGAGATATTTTGGTTTGTACCAATACAACTGAGACCCAAATGTCCCCTCCGTGTGTATTACATATTAATTCCCTGGCTGTATAGAGAAATACCCGTATTCCTTCATAATAAAAAGTGGATTATCGTGAATCACAAGAAAGCGCCGCCAGCTGTCACCGAGAAATGAGACCATACTGCCCAATGCCTCAGATGACTGAAAACACATTTGTAAATGAATGACTAATTACATAAGCACTCCCCTCTTGCTGTTCTAGTAAGTACTAATATTACTATGAACCAAATTAGACCTAAGAAAACTGTGTTGAAAAAGGTGCAAAAACTAGGACTTTAATGAAAAATGGGCCCCAATATTGTTTATTTGTGTAATTTCAAATAATCTCCTCCACGTGTTGAGCGATGGTATTCACTACTAATGTTATATGAACAGAAAAATGTTCCTGTGCTTCAGTTAACGCAACGGTTTAACAAGATTGACTTATATTGTACACTGATAAGTACCCATCAAATACCTTACTTATAGACCTGCTCTGCTTAATGTTATCAAATGGACTGTAGGGAAACATATCTCTTTATTGTCAGTGCATGCATGTATCTTCCCAAGTTACAATTTAACCAATGTGAATCAATTGTTCAATCAAATCCTTGAATCGTATACCCTTTGGAGGTTAGTCTATCATCCATTTAAGTAATTGATTGCTCATTAGTGATATTTTAAACAATGAATATTATACTTGAGTTAAATGAATCTCGATGACTGTTTCCCATTACTCTAACACGATTCATGCCAAAAACCTTTCATAAAGTGTTCTGTTTTCTGTCTTTTGGTTCTAACAAAGGGTTTGTATGCTTATACACCATTATGGGCACCGTAGTACATCATGCTACAGGGTTTATGTTAAGATAATGTTTTTGTTCGTTTTTACTTATTTTATTATTTTTACCTTTATTTAACTAGAAAAGCCAGTTAAGAACAAATTCTTGTTTACAATGACTGCCTACGCCTGCCAAACCCGGACGACCCCGGGCCAATTGTGCGCCTCCCTATGGGACGCCCAATCACGGCCGGATGTGATACAGCCTGGACGAATGAATCTATCCAAGTGGCAGTTAGGATTAGTTAGTTATACAATAACAAACTAAGTCAGACAACGCAAACTAACCGACTACGCTGGCCAAAGACTTGACTCTACACACCAGTGAACGTTTAAACGGGAAAGTCAGCCCTAACTCTAAAGGAATACATGCTAACCTTAACCCTTTGAGGTTCTTACATCCGAGAGGTCATTTGTGGCAGTTTGCTAAAACGTTATATTTGAACATTTTGCAATACAAAACATATTAAATTGTGAAGAAAAACAAAAAAATGTTTATTTGCACGTGTTCTTTTTGGAGGTTGCGCTTTGGAAAGTTGTTGAAACTCACTGATACTCCTAGTTTTACATGATCTAATTGTCATTTCTTTGTCACTGTCTTCTGCGGTTGGTCTCATTTTCATGTGACCTTTGCTGTTATCCTCAGTTATCTGCTCCATTTATTCAAGGTTGTGGCATGAGAGAGTCCGTTTGAATCAAGTTTCCCGCCATTTAGCTAACTTTCATACCACAATGCTTCATCAAAATTAGCCTTCACCACCTCAAAAATTAGCAGCAGAATGTGGCTGATTATAGCTCAACCATTGCTTCCTTTGTTGCTTGTTCTAAAATGGATACTCAGCAGAACGCGACTTTTTTTTCTTTCATTTTGCGCTGTCCGCATGAGTAATTACCTTGCTGATTTCTGAGATGCAATTGCATAGCTTCCACATTAGAATATTCCTAAGATTGATAGAGGCCTCTCTCCTCAAGGATTCGTTTTCTGTTGTAATTTCACTGTGTAAGTCATTCAAATAATAAAATGCTAAAAAGTTTAATTTGCCCCTGTATTATTGGAAGGCCAGCACAATGGCACCTTATTCGATAAGGGGGACGGAGAGAAGCATCTTCATTTCTGTTTTTCCTCTGCTCTCGTCCTATCCAGAGCTCTTCTTCGCATGCAAACGTGAAATTACAGAGTGTGTGTGTGTGTGTGTGTGTGTGTGTGTGTGTGTGTGTGTGTGTGTGCGTGCGTGCGTGCGTGCGTGCGTGCGTGCGTGCGTGCGTGCGTGCGTGTGCGTGTGCGTGTGTGTGTGTGTGTGTGTGTGTGTGTGTGCCGTGATAAAGTGTGAGGTGGGGAATCTGCTGTGACTCACACTGAATACTGTTGAAGCCGGAACAGACAAAGACAAACGACGAGTGCTCCTATCTCCATAGTGCTGTACATCTTTTAAATCATAATGGCCAAACAATGAACAACACTGGGCCAATGGGGGATGAACAAGAACAGGCGAGCCAAGGAAGGCAGACTTTTTTTTCTCATCAGCCCTGCTGGCTTGGTGACTAATGCATATAGGGTCATGGTGTAAAAATGTTGCTCAAAGGTCAGCACAGTGACACTTAATTGTTTGTCCTGTCATGTGTCACTTCCTTGAAATGTCATATCTGACCCTTGTTACCCTTGTTTTTTTGTATTGTAATCCCTGGTATGACAGAAAGATCAGGACTGTGATGTGATCAAGACGTGTCAGATTACTTTGGTTCAGGCTTGTCACTTCAATGCAAAAGTACATAGGAGACATATGTCTATCCCCCCCCCACTCATCCATCATTTAACACTGTCCTTATTGTTTCTGAATTTATCCGTTCCCTTGATACACTCCTTACTAATGTTTCACTGTCATCCATAACATTGACACACTAATTCATATTTTTGTATTACAGTCCATATGCACCAGTGGGAAAACATCATTTTCTGAAAACATGGTTTCTCCGGTCGTCTCTGTGCATTTGCAACTCTATCTTGATGAATATAACCGTAAATACCATTATTTTTGGAAAATGACCCAGTGTCTAGGGTTAAGCCTTTCCTGTTCAGGGATTTACTTGAGGGTATAAATCTAGCATAATGAAATAGAGAGGGAGGAAACTGACAGATATACAGGAGAGAATGGGAAAACCATTACAAATGAGATTATAAATGGGAAATTGCATCAATCAGAGCTCACATGTAATATTGCTTTTTCTCCCGACCAACTGTACAAGGGAATATGTATCTCTAACCACACACACGCACACGCATGCACACACACACACACACTCACACACACACACATACACACACACATACACACACACATACACACACGCAAACATTTTCTCGATATACAAAGATAAATAACTTCTGTCCGTGTGTGTGTGTGTGTGTGTGTGTGTGTGTGTGTGTGTGTGTGTGTGTGTGTGTGTGTGTGTGTGTGTGTGTGTGTGTGTGTGTGTGTGTGTGTGTGTGTGTGTGTGTGTGTGTGTGTGTGTGTGTGTGTGTGTGTGTGTGTGTGTGTGTGTGTGTGTGTGTGTATGCGTGCGCGCGTGTGTGTGTGTGTGCGTACATGTGTGTTTTGTTTTCTACATGTTTACCATTACCTCTTTTAAATGTTTAACCACCATTTTCAAAAATAGTCCCTCTGTTTGTGCACATTTGACAGTAATCATAGATGTAAGAATCAAACCATCCTTGAAATCTGATTTCTTACATGGTTGTTACACAGCGAAAACAAGCAGTGGTGGAGTAGCATGAATCAGCAATACACATCGATATTTGATAGGTGATTTATTCAGGTTAATTGAAATTCACCATTTGTAAATGACAACCATTTGCATAGTGGGCTCAGTATCTCTAAACCAGCTGTGTGGATCATTGCATTGACACTAGCCTGTAGCTAAACATCTGGAGCAGAAAAGCTGGGCATTCCCTGAACAGGAGGAGGCAGATGGCGTGTACTGTGCCTGCTTTGTGAAATCTGTGAAAAAGGTATTGCACTAATTGGTCACTGCAAGAACTTCACTGCACATAAACTGCACAGTTGTACACACAGTTCATTTTGAAAGGACGATTGTGTTTGCATGTTGTCTGAGATATAATCAAAGTATGGATTTTTACTGAGTACATTTTACACCAGACTGACAGGGAGGAACAGGGAGAAACTTTTTAAGGGCCACCCCTTTGTTGATTTGTCTCAGTTCTGATGTTAGGCAGTCACATGAGCACTCATTATAAGGGACAGTTATGGACAATGGCAATTTGTTTACCCAATGATCTTCGAGTGAGAATGTAGACCAAGCTGTTTAAATGACATAAGTATTGAGTGTTGATAAATTGCCAGTGTCCAATCTGCGCTAAATGGGGGTCTTAGTTTCTAGTATCATGTCTTAGTTGTGAGAATCACTTCACTATACAAATGAAAACTATGGATCTGTTCCACTGAGGAAATGCATATCGACGTAAATTTCATTAGTCGTCTTCATTGTGTTTTTTCACTAGTATCATTTGCAATGTGTATCACAGGGAGGACACAATCCAAGAGGTAACAAATGATGGACTTGTGTTTGTATGAATGTATTGATCAGTGCAATATTTGGGCAGAGATCCCTCTCTATTTGGGTTGGCAGGCAGGCTAGCAGGCACTAAAGCTGTCTCTCACCCTCACGCGGTGCCTTCTCCTTTTTGCCTCACTGGCTTCCCTAACTGCCCTGCTTTATTGAATAAATTCAAGCTGTCACTTCCCATACTGGGAGAATAACTCAAAGACAGCACATAATAGTACTGCAAAAGTAGGATAAAATAATATTGTCAAGGGTGTAAAAGTGATTGCTTGAAGTCGTAGTGTGCAATCAATACACTAATTCCACAATTTATACTCCTAGCGTTTGAAGAGGAAGGATGCTCTGATACGGTATTTCTTGGCTCACTGACCAACTTTGACCTTCTATATGTGTGAAAGTAGGATTAGCGTGTTGTTCTACTTTAAGAAATCACCTATAAGAATTGGGAGGCAATGTCTGACATTTCCAGTTCGGGCCCAAAACCTAAACTGATTAATTCCAGTGAGCAGCAAGCTCTTGAGCTTTCACTATCTTTACGACCGCAAATCCCTGACACTCAGAGAAACATAAAAAGCTGTGCAGTGATTTCCTCCAACTTATTTCTTTTATCTTCTCTTTTTTTATGGAGGGGAAGTGGTTTTCTTTCTCACCCTAAGGCAAGAGGTATTTTTCACAGAGGCCAAAACTCATCGTGGTCTGTCACATTTCTGTATGCTTCATTTTTCACACGTTTCCAATCACATATTATTCACTTATGTTAATTGTATCTCTTTATGGGCCATTTTGGCCAACACTTTGTAGGTATGCAGAGGTGACCCGTATGCAAACGTAAGCCTAATAGAGCCCTCACAGATGTGCCCATTTACAATGTGTTGGTAAGATATCGTTGGACACGATAAAAACGTCATAACGTTAAAAGGATCTTCTGTTTATGTCAGGTTGGCATTGTTGTAGCTGTTGTTACTGTAAAATTGTGAACACAAAAGAGACAGATCCATGAAATCCTTAGTCAAGCAGAGGACCTATAAGCCCCCGGAAGCTTCTCTCAAAGGGGAGAATTGATTGCAATTAGTGCGGAAATCTTTTCAAATGTTTTCCTGTCCCCTCTAGTGTTGATAATAACTTAATGATCACAGAAAAATGCAAGCAATTTACCTCAATTTGATTCAACCATATTGCATGCTAATTTCCTAGGGATTTCCGATCACAGAGAGACACTGGGAGACGTATTGAACCATAGTTAAAACATTTTATAAGTGCATCACCATCATTCAGACGCAATGTAGAAAACCAAACCATACTGTTAGTTTGCGCTTTCTTTTCGGTTCAATTTAACTCATTAGAAATGATTGGATTTCACCAACCCAAGACCAGATCTCTGAGATGCACAGTCATTGTGACTCAAACTTCTTAAATTAAAATAAACCATAGTCAAGGAATATCTCAATTCATAGAAACGAAACCAGATTGTCATAAATCTTGTTTAAACATCAATGTAAATCCAGTAGTTGGCCTAATCAGGGTTAGTGAAATAGGTCCAAACGCACATTTTTCTTTTTTTATCAGTCGGTCTACACTAACTGAAATTATTAGAATTTCATATGACGTGAAACGGGCCTGTTTTAGATATATACTAACATACCTGGATATAAGCCTGTATCCAAGCTCCTATCTGCTCTGTCCAAACCGTGTGAACCTCGTGTCCTCCGTGCTTTTTTAATAACTGGGATGTAATGCCAATGGTGGATATCCTTGTCACCCTCTGACAACAAGGATCTCAGACAGCAGCAAAGAAACATGGCAACATGGTATTAAGCAGAGGTCTGTTATTGGAGCATGGAGGAGGGAGGAAGATATGAGGAAATAAGGATAAATAAACAAACACACGTGATTCCGTGGCTGGGCCTGTCCTCAGTAGTCAAAGCCTAGTCCCAAATGGCATCCTATTTCTGACGTAGTGAGTAGGGAATTGGGTGCCATTTGGGCCTCGCACTAAGCTTTGGGCATGGCTGGCTATGTGGAATAACTCCCTGTTGCAGCAATATCAAGTAGCAGCAGTATAATGCCTTATTAAGCAGGAGATTACATGCTGGTATCCTCCTCTAACCAAGACTTCAACACAGCTCGTACCTGCTGGGATGGAAGTCACGTTGTCCTTTCTATGTAATACTGAGGCTTTGTGCTGTTAACTAAAGTGCGTCTGTAAAACGATCTGCCATTATCTGTTGTCTAAGTCGCTGAGAGGCTGTGAGTTTGAACTCTTCTAAACATACTTGAATTTTCTTTTAGAAATCAGGTGTATGTTATATCACCTCCTATTTGGGTGCAAGTAATGATTGATATAAAACAATAAATAAAAACACACACATATACTCACAGTAATACATTTTTAAAACCTGGCAGGGATATCACAAAAAAGTCAGAGACTTATTTCCATTGTGTTCCCTAAATTCCATGGTGCAAAAACATTACATTTCAACATTACATTGATACTGTTTGTAATGGGAACACAGTGTTTTGCGGTTTCCATGTCTCCAAGGGACAACAGTTCAGATGGGAGGTCAGTGAATGGCAGGTGAGGGGTGGCACCTTGTGGCAGGGGGGGTCATCGCCAGTGATCTGAACTCTGAACCACATCACTGGCCCTCATCCCCTCATCCGTCCATCTATTCCTCCATCCAGTCAGCCAGTCCATGTCAAGACAGCCCACAATCCCACCGTCCAATGAATCCAACTGGCACCAATGGAGCCAGCCAATTATGAGATCCAAATGACAATGGCAGGGCTCTGTTTGGTCTGTTTCTCAGAGAGAGGTCTCAGTGAGAGAGGAGGCAAACAGGGGGATCCCTGCCATGTCACCGAGGAGATGAGGGACAGGGGGTGTCATAATTAACACTAAATGTCTGTGGTGGTCAATTACAGCAGGAGATTGGCAAGGAGGCTCCTGACCTTTGCTATACTAACCTTCTGCATCCAACTCCTAGTGGGGTGCAATAACAACAGTGGAAATAACAATCAGGAAGAAGGACAAAGAAAAACTTGGGAACTCTCTTTTGTTTTCGTGTTTCGGATAATTACAGCCAAATTATTGAGAAATGTTATTCTTAATGGGATGTTTAGGGTGAGGTATACTTCTCAGAATTAGGGTACTCTGGACAAATGCTTGGAAACGGTCAAAATCGTTTACCAGGTTTCTGGGGAAAGTCAGAAATATACAAATTATCATGGAGAAAGAGAGGATATAAAAAAAGAAATAAGCAGGCATAATGTGCACTCTTGCAAAGAGTTGCTGGGTTAACAGTCATGTCAATACGACTGTGGCTTTGGCATCATGCATCTTTTTTGTGTTTGTGAGCATGACAGATCACTTCTCCCAGATTGTACTTGTGAAATGTTACAAACATGTTACACTACATGTGCCTGTGCCTGTGTGTGTGTGTGTGTGTGTGTGTGTGTGTGTGTGTGTGTGTGTGTGTGTGTGTGTGTGTGTGTGTGTGTGTGTGTGTGTGTGTGTGTGTGTGTGTGTGTGTGTGTGTGTGTATGGGGGGTTTGTTCATGTTTGTTCGTGCATTTGGCATGTGTGTGTGTGTGTGTGTGGCGGGGGTTGTTGTTGTGACAGACAGGGAACAAGGGTAGCTCACACTTCAGGTCCCAAATAGATTAGAGGAATTCGTCCCAGATACTGCGGTCCTTTCAGTGCCCCGAGCAGAATGAACACTTCTGAGGATAATTTAAATTGATGATATAGAGTGACACAGACATGATTTTTCCGCCCGCAGCCATAAGCCTCCCACGACGATCTAACCTAACTGTCATGCCGCCGCAGTTATGTTTCACGTGACCATTTCACCTTCAAGAAAGTAAATACAATACCATATATTGAATTAAAGCACTATCTCTCCAGACCCAAAGATCAGTAATCTGTTAGTTGAACTTGTCTTGTTTTGACCCAGTATCTCAGTCAAGTGAAACATGTATGGTTCAGTGTTCAGTGTTCAGTGTTCAGTGTTCAGTGTTCAGTGTTCATATTATCATAGTGCTAATAGGTTTTATCTACTATTTCACCTCAGAAGTTGAACGTGTTTCCTTGGAAACAGTAAGCCAAATAACTTAACTAACATGCTCTCTTGTTTGACATGATATTCATTGAAATGTTAGCACACACAAAAAAACGTACTTGTTACATTTACTCGATACTGATCTATGTAAGACTTATTACATTTACACTATTTAAATGGCACAAGTATAACATTTACTCAATGACAGACACCCTGTTTTGCAGTCTGGTGAACCTGCCAATTCTGCACAGGTGATATGTCTGTTAATGTCAAACTAATTAAACCAGAGCACCGTGTCAAAGTAGGAACATGTTCAAAAAGCTTAACGGTTAATTAAGAAATTACAACCGGTTTATTTAAACTAACAGATCCACGTGAAAACTACAGGGTAGATCCACAAGAACACATCTGACATTCTTGTGAATTGTAAATAGTAAAAGGATTTTTTTTAAATTTAAAAATCTTTTCTCGACTAGACCATCAAACAGAGGATCAGTGACAGAGGATCAGACAACGCTCATCTAACACCACAGATACTTTATTTATTTTACCGCCGGACCTCAGTGTCCAGGCCTCCTTATTTGATGACCATCATCTTGGAATTCTGTCGTTCCAGTGTTTCAGTGTGCACAGCTTGGCCCAGTGTTCAGCCACAGTTGAGGGTCCAGATCCAAGCAGCTGTCTGACATGGTAGTTTACGAACAGAGGGCCAGACAGAGGGCCAGACATGGGGAGAAGAAGGCCCTAAACCCCCTTTCAGGACCTTCTGAAGATAAATATTGATTGCGGACGGTTTTAATTACTTCCTTAAATTGAGCAATTTTGGTATTCCCACTAGGCTCATGGTGGAAAATCCATGAAGGATTCCACCTGGATGAAGAGGAGAAGAGTTGAACATGGACCACCATAAATCAAGAGGGATACATAATTCATTGAATCCGTGTGAAAAGGACAAGACAAGATGCTTTGGATCATTGCAAACAACATGTCCAGTGATCTCTCAATGTATTGAAATCTCCCTCCATGTTAAAACGGGCCTTCTGTTTTAAATCAGCGTTACATGCTCCTGTTTCAAATCAGCCTTACATGATCTGTGTTAAATCAGCCTTACATGATCTGTTTTCAATCAGCCTTACATGATCTGTTTTAAATCAGCCTTACATGCTTCTGCTTTAGACCAGCCTTACATGATCTGTGTTAAATCAGCCTTACATGCTCCTGTTTCAAATCAGCCTGACATGCTCTGTTTTCAATCAGCCTTACATGATCTGTTTTCAATCAGCCTTACATGATCTGTTTTCAATCAGCCTTACATGATCTGTTTTCAATCAGCCTTACATGATCTGTTTTATATCAGTCTTACATGCTTCTGCTTTAGACCAGCCTTACATGCTTCTGCTTTAGACCAGCCTTACATGCTTCTGCTTTAGACCAGCCTTACATGATCTGTGTTAAATCAGCCGTACATGATCTGTTTTCAATCAGCCTTACATGATCTGTTTTATATCAGTCTTACATGCTTCTGTTTTAAATCAGCCTTACATGCTTCTGCTTTAGACCAGCCTTACATGATCTGTGTTAAATCAGCCTTACATGCTCCTGTTTTAAATCAACCTTACATGCTTCTGTTTTAAATCAGCCTTACATGCTTCTGCTTTAGACCAGCCTTACATGATCTGTGTTAAATCAGCGTTATATGCTCCTGTTTCAAATCAGCCTTACATGATCTGTTTTCAATCAGCCTTACATGATCTGTTTTCAATCAGCCTTACATGATCTGTTTTAAATCAGCCTTACATGCTTCTGCTTTAGACCAGCCTTACATGATCTGTGTTAAATCAGCCTTACATGCTCCTGTTTCAAATCAGCCTGACATGCTCTGTTTTCAATCAGCCTTACATGATCTGTTTTCAATCAGCCTTACATGATCTGTTTTCAATCAGCCTTACATGATCTGTTTTCAATCATCCTTACATGATCTGTTTTATATCAGTCTTACATGCTTCTGCTTTAGACCAGCCTTACATGCTTCTGCTTTAGACCAGCCTTACATGCTTCTGCTTTAGACCAGCCTTACATGATCTGTGTTAAATCAGCCTTACATGATCTGTTTTCAATCAGCCTTACATGATCTGTTTTATATCAGTCTTACATGCTTCTGTTTTAAATCAGCCTTACATGCTTCTGCTTTAGACCAGCCTTACATGATCTGTGTTAAATCAGCCTTACATGCTCCTGTTTTAAATCAACCTTACATGCTTCTGTTTTAAATCAGCCTTACATGCTTCTGCTTTAGACCAGCCTTACCTGATCTGTGTTAAATCAGCCTTACATGCTTCTGTTTTAAATCAACCTTACATGATCTGTATTAAATCAGCCTTATGTGTTTCTGTTTTAAATCAGACTTACATGCTTCTGTTTTTAACAGGCCTTACATTACCTGTTTTAAATCAGCCTTACAAGCCACTATGTTAAACCAGCCTTACATGCTTCTGTTCGGCAATCTGGAAAATGTCTGTGGTAGCTAGCAGACACTCTTGTTGAATTTCGTCAGGTTTAGTCAACTCACAATTAAATGAAAAGCAAGCATTTCGGTGTAATCCATTAATTGTGTACATTTTTTCCTTCCGTGTAATATGATCTCGCATATCAACCACATTGCTTTTCTCATTGACTCAGTCCTGTGTGGTGTTTTTGGTCGTCTCTATGGCTGACTCTAGCCTGTATAAGGCAGTGCCCACTAGTGCCTCCAGGCTGACCTGCAGCCTCCTAGGCAAGTCCTGAGAGACAGAGTGAAGCTTTCCTTCACTGATCTGCCCTAAATCCACCCAGACAGGCCCCGGTCCCTCCCAGGAGACTAAGCTCTCCATATGTCCAAATAGATTGGTCACTGGAATAGCACAATTGAAGTTCTTGAGCAAGGAATTATTTTTGTTGTATTGTAAAGACCTCTGGACTGACCTGTGCATGGAAGTATAGGGGGAGCATTTTTACACTCCATTCATCAGAGATCCAGCCACAAACAATTGCCTTGCAGTTGCCTATCTGTATCCTGTATTAAAGAGAGCAGACTGCGAAATAGCTGGCCAGAGCACTGACCTTAATCTTGAGGGTTGTGGTAACATAGTCTAGGGGCGAGTCTGGTCAGCTGCACTGGCCCATTGTGAACTAATAATACCAGTGCATCTTGGGAATACATACAGAGTGTAACATTAAGTAGAGACACTTGGAATGGAGCCACCCACTTGGGAATGAGAAGAACAGTTCCACGGTTTCAGACTTGGACTAAGACATTTCCTCCAAGAACCAAATGTTGATATTTGAGTGAGACTGATACAGATCTAGCGTGGAGACATGCAGCATGATACTGTAAAGTGGTAGTTGTTTAAACATTGCAATGAAATTCTGCCCTTGCATTTTGATGGAACAGATGAATTGACCATTTCATCCCGGTTAAAGTTGTGCGTTGATTAGCAGCCGAACACCTCTGTGGTTTTAATTGATGTTTGCTGATTGCCTGTTTTGTTGGCGCCTGTCACTTGGCTCTGGAGTGCTGTTTCACGTTGTTATTCGTGCGGCTGAAGATTGGCATCCCTACATCGATAGTGTCGACAGACGGGACACTTTGTATCATCCTGCAGAACGATGAGGATTGTTCCTCAACAAACTCAAAGGAATAAATAAGATCTCAAGGAGGTGGGGAGGCTCAGATCCATAAATTACCTCCAGTCAATCACTGTCCTGTCCTAGCATCAGTCTGAGAGAGAGTGCTGCCTGTGATTATGGTACTGCTCTTCATATGTTCCAGACAGACATGCCATGTAGAGCAATAGGAGGGGAGTGGCGGGGGGGCTCTGTCTGAGTGGTAATGGACGATTGGCGGTAGGATAGGAGGCTGCATCGCTCCCCTTTCATCGTGGCATGCTTTTGACCCGGCGAGCTTGCGGTAATCGGCCCAGAGGAGGCTAATCATTCCCTGCGTGTGGACTCTGATAAGTTGGAACACCTTCCTCAGTCAGCGGAGAGGGGCTCCCGCAGCCTCCCCGGTTATCACCGCCCAGACCCCCTTCTTCAAGAGGCAGCGCTCCTCCTCCTCCTCCTCCAGCTCAAAGCCTCCCTCCGTCCTTCATCAGCACCACTCCTTCCTCTTCTTTCATCTGACAGAGCACATAAGCCCGTGAAAGGAGGGAGAAATAAACTGGGTTCTATCTCTCAAATTGTGATCTTATGAATTCGATTTAGCCACTTTAAATGTAACTACACAATTTGTTATTTTCCTCTGTGCCTTTCTCTGTTAATATCTGTGGCGGTAAATTGCTTCGATTGACAGGCACATTTTTGTCGTGTGTGCCTCTAAATGTGCGATAAGCCAGTATAGCGTGGTCACCTTAGCAAGCCTGGAAAGTTCTCTATGGTTCCGGGTCCTGTTCGTTTATTACACAGCTTTCATGTAGGTGACTGTGAAAATGGTTTGGCTCTTTCTGTTCGGGAGTAAAAACATGTTTTCCTTGATTACATTTTGCTGTGGTTTCCTCCCGTTTTCAGAGAACTTCTTGAGCCTAGAGAGATGACTGTTAAATAGGGCTGATATTGTCACGGCTTTATTGGATATTTGTAGCTTGTACTGTTGCCTCGTTTAATAGGCACAATGTTGTTAAAGGGGTTTCGCAGCTGCCACACACTTGTGTGTACAAAGGGCCTTTGCCGTGAAAAGAAAACTGGCTAAAATGAGAAGACAAAAAAAATGACACTTGGGTTCGTTTTTACTCAAATCAGTGATGCACGCTAAATTTGTTGTCGCCAAATAATCTCTGTTCACGTCCGTAGTTCCCCCTCAGATGATTTCCCATCCCACATCTGTGACCTTTTGGTGGCGAGAGGCGGGACCCAACATTGATTCCATAAATTGATCCAACACATGCAAAGGATATTAATTAGTAATGGGTAACAATTGGATGAACACAAGTATTACTCATGAAATGCAGTAGAAAATACAATACAGCAAACTATAGTAAGGAAACAGAAGCCACAGAGTTCATTGGTGTAATGTTTAGACAGAAATGATTGGCAACAAGTCTCACCTAGTACACTTCAATATTTGACCCAATTCAAATTGCCCTAACTTTTTCACTGAAATGCATTCTTATGTATGATTTGTCCACATCCCCTGTTAACTAATTTTTCACAATAATTGTTTCAGAGTGTTACATGTATTACACAATCATATTTCCAAACATTCAGATGGCAATAAAAAATCAATCAATATGATAAATGCACTGTACCATAACAGTATCCAAATCAATAAGTGCTCTATATATGTGAACATGTCTTGTCCTTTGATCCAGGATGCATGCTGGGGGATATTATACTTTAGTGGTCTGTGACATCTCCACTTCTCCTTGTCACTGGCAGCTGCCACATAGACAGGTTTCAATCCAGGGGGCAAGAGGCATGAGTGCCAAAGCTAACAGCTGTTAACTACACAACCTTCAGGCTACGAACTGCCATGGTCTCTGCAGCCCATTGTCAGTCTTAACAGTTAAATATTCCAGGAGGAATTTGTTACAACATGGCCATACATAACGGGCTGAAACCCCTTTACACCAATATTGCTCTCAAATTGGCAGCGAGAGAACAGGGGACATGAGGGATGCTTGAGTGTGGTAACCTATCCCTCTCAACCTCATGGGAGCCACTAGGCCAGCTTTCATCCACATAATTATAATAAATTTGACATTTCATAGATAATATTGATTTCTTTATTTTAGCATTTCACCATAGGTGACAGTCTAGCGTCAAGAATGAAATTTATATTGATCTTCTGGGCATTAATCCCTCATGTGTATGTGATCATTTTTATAAGACCTTTTACTGCACATAAATCAATATTTCCGGCCATGCCAGAGGAGATGTCATATTTGTAAACTGCGTCTTGACACTAGCAATTCCTTTCTTGTTCAGCTGCAACTGTGCAAGACCAGTCAATTTGGGGTGGTGGGAGTGGGGCTTCTGGGGGAGAGAAGGGAGGAGGTGAGGGGGAGGGGAATCTACCGTATCCTGCCTCACTTTACCGGTGAGGGAACAGACCCCTTCCTGGGACAATTATTTCAATATTGATGATGAAATATCATTGTTGGAATTAATTAGCTTCCACTGTGGTGGTCGCTGTTAATAATGAAAATGAATTGGCAAACCATTCAAATTGATTAGCTCAGTCTTACACTCAGGATATTGACTATTTCCCTAAATTGCCTGTTAATTTCTCTAATTTGTGGCTATATTTATTTTCAGTAGAAGAAAGAGCAAATTTAAGTCTCAACTTAATTGCACTGTCTTTATGCAATTTTTTTTGAAGAACTACATTCCTGTTAACTGTCATTATTATTTTTCATAATATTTGTTTCAGAATATTGCATGCATTTTAGTCTCCGTATTACTGTTGTTGTGATATGATATAGTAGAAACTATTTTCTCATAAGTTTTACTGTTACAAATGTATTTAATCATGAAAGTTCATCAAGTTTTACTGCTAGGTTTTAAGTATAATAATTTTAGCATGTTCAGAATATTGAATGAACTAGCTGTAAATGTCTGTCTCGACTACAATGTCATTTTAACGTGCCGACTTGGAAAATAAATCTGTCAGAGAATGCATTGTCAAAGTGAGTGAATTTTGAACCAAAAAATGTTGGTATCAGCTCCGATATGACATGACAATAGCCATGGAGAATGCACAACTGTTTTGTGAAAAATATGATCACCTGAATGGTGCAGACACATGACCTTTTCTCTCAGTCTCCCTTAACATGTCCCTTCCATACAATCACTGTGGAACGAGCAGCAGAAGAAAGGCCAGTCCATTAAGAGAATATGCTAATTTTGCTATCCGCTCCTAATTGATGCCATTTTACCAAGTAAACAAGACTTCTGTCTACAATGGATCTGTTTCTGCCAGTTAAAAGGATATTTCAGATCCACTTTTTGCTGTAATTTCCTCTCCCAGAGCTATTGGCGTGCCATTATTGCAAATTATAAGTCTCTCCTTATTCAAAGAGGTGCTATTCTGGCAGATTTTCTTAAAGGCCAATGCTCTATTTTTGTCAGTCACTCGAGGATCTTCATTCGCGTGAAAAGGTGTCAGTGCATGACTGTTTGAGTGATGACAGACACTGTGGAAGTGTGAGTGACGGCATCACGCGGCAGAGGTTTGTCAATGGTGTCAGACCCACTCTGGCAGCGAATACGATCGTCTGAGACACCCGACAGGACAGGACCACAATATGGTGGCCCAGACAGACACTGTATGATGGGTATCTACTCGTTCATACTTCGCTCTGTTTCACAGGCCATGAGGGGCTATGAGGATTCGAGATGTGTCGCCATGGCGAGATTCATCTTCCCTGTCAGCCATCTAATGCTGTATGAGCTTGTTCCTCCATTCAAGTAATGCTGATGAATTTGCTGTCCAGATGCTTTTGTGCACGTATTGGCTTTCCCCTTTATCGAAAAGGGGGATAGACGCATCACAATGTACCATTCGGTCTCACTATGTTTCTCACAATCATTTCTCTTCCGAAAATTGTCCTCCGAGCAGACAGTTTGAGAAGAGGAGGGGGGGCACAATAAGGAGTTGACTGGCACTAAACACACAGCTGTCTCGCTGAGAAAGGGATGTTTAAAAGGCAAGGAGTTGGCAGCAGTGCAGACCTCTCAACTCCCCTGTCCAAATACTGCTTCTGTGTGACTGACAGCGTAGCAGCAGCAGAATGGCACTATCATTGAAACACACAGAGTTTTTTTTTTTAATACCGAACAGACCACCTCGAGTCCCACTTTAAAAAAAACGACAACTTATTACAGAAGCGTAATACATAATCATGTATCTGGAGCAATGATTATTAGTCTTTCAAATAATATGGGTGAGTTGGTCTACATTACCGACATTCTTGTGGTGTTGTCTCACAGACGTTGACGTAACAATAGGAATTAAAACATACATTTATATTTGTAACGCCGCACTACATTTGAATGAGTTCTTGAAGAATGTACCATATTTACTCTGAATCCCATCTCCAAGCAACGATGCAAGCAAGTTGCAACTTTGATTTATCGTAATTTGTTAAGAGTTTGACCTTTCTAAATTCAATTTCTAGATGTATAAAATGTTATTTTTCCTTACAGGGGGACAAACAACAGTTATCAATGGGCAAAAGAGGCATTGTAAATGTTGCAAATCTTTAATAGCACAGAATTAACAAGCTATGTGATTTGGCCAAATTAAATTAGAGGGCTATTTTGCTATTCCATGATGCATTTAGAAATTACGAGGTACAGATATATAAGTATAGATTTTTTTCTCTCGATAACCAAATAAACAATATATGTATATGTATGTATTTTGGGGCAAAATTAAATCAAAATGCACATATTACATTGCGGGCCCTGGAAGACTGACAGCAATTGAATTTGGCAGACAGGAATTCAGTTAAAGAGTTAAAGACCTTTGAGCTGCGGTTCTACTAAATAATAGGACTATCTAGAGTAAAATATACTTATGGCTTTTCTCTCTGCTTCTTTGCTTTATTTATTGCTGCACCCTCTTTCTCAAGGCCACATTTGATTCCTTTAGTGTGTGTGTGTGTGTGTGTGTGTGTGTATGTGTGTGTGTGTGTGTGTGTGTGTGTGTGTGTGTGTGTGTGTGTGTGTGTGTGTGTGTGTGTGTGTGTGTGTGTGTGTGTGTGTGTGTGTGTGTGTGTGTGTGTGTGTGTGTGTGTGTGTGTGTGTGTGTGTGTGTGTGTGTGTGTGTGTGTGTGTGTGTGTGTGTGTGTGTGTGTGTGTGTGTGTGTGTGTGTGTGTGTGTGTGTGTGTGTGTGCCTCCAAATGGAATGCAGTGGTGAAGGAGGAAGGAAGACAGGCATGTTTGTGTGGATTAATAACTATTAATTCTCCCTTTGACGGTAATTGATGCTTAAATTCCAGATTCCCATCTCCCCTCCCTGGACCTCTTGTCCTCCCGTCAATTCTGTCCTTCTAATAAGGGCATTATTCCAAGGGGTTTCATGCATTCTGATAAATCAAATTAGAAGGCCACTGACTTAGATAGATTGCGGCTAGTAATTAGAGAATCCTCAATGCCTTGGTCCCCGCCACTCATTTACAGGGACTCTTTGTTATCTACCTATCTGGGCCCAGCATGCAGTGGTGTGTGTTTGCCTCACTATCCCCCCTTAAAATTCCTTCGTTATGTCACTGGAGAGACAGATCCCAGACCATTTCTTGTCACCCGCTGCCCGAGCACTCTGCACAACGGACAGCACAGTGGGACGGCCCTTAATTGGAGCAACTTGGGGTGGTAAGTACCCAAGTGTGTGTCAGCGGCATGCAGGAACAGGGAGATGGGCTGACACGGGGAGACAGGGGACACCCTGGTCGCCCCCCTCGTCCTCTGAGGTGCCCTCTCTCTCGCAACAACACCATGTTCCTGGTACACGCTCTGCATGTGTGGTCAGAAGGGGTGTCAGCGCTGGAGTGGACATGTTGGAAATGTTGCTCTTACTTTGTGTGTGTGTGTGTGTGTGTGTGTGTGTGTGTGTGTGTGTGTGTGTGTGTGTGTGTGTGTGTGTGTGTGTGTGTGTGTGTGTGTGTGTGTGTGTGTGTGTGTGTGTGTGTGTGTGTGTGTGTGTGTGCGCATGCTCGCTTGTGAATACTATGAGACGTTGAATACTATGAGAATACTATGGGACGTTCCTTTTTTGTTCAAGGAGAAAATATTTTATTTGTGTTTTATTTATAGAGAGGTAGAAGACTTACGCAATTCTGAAACTGATTATTAAATATGCATTTTTCTCTCCACTTCAGACGACCCTTTTGGGTTTTTTGCCTTTCCTCTTTTAAAAGGATGAATGAAGATTTTTTTTAAACAAGACAAAATGGAGCAAAAGAGGCATCACTTCCTGTCATGCGTGATGGCTAGGAGAGGAGTCCGCGGGTCAGTTAGCTGAGGCCTGCCTCCACTCTCCCGGTGAGTAATGGAGAGTTCCAGAGCTCCACAGTGACACTGTCAAGCCATCAGGAATTGCTGATTATGGTGCTAAATATTGATCTCTGCTTCACTTGTCAAAATTCCCTCCACCCTTAATTAGAATTTCCCCTCAGCGGCATACAGGATCTAACCGAATATATTACCTCACTTCTTGAGGAGGAGGGGAAGAGGAGCAGGCGGGATATAATTGTGACTTCTTGTCTTCTCCTTCTCCCTCCTGAGTTTTGAGCTGACTCCCAACTGTCTGTCTGACGCTTCCAGCCTGTGTGATAATCAGACTTATTTTCCACATCTTATCACTGGATGATCGGCCTGTCTATCCTACTCTCCCAAACCCTCTCCCGTTTGATTCCCTTCCTTCTTCCCCCTCCTCCTTCTCTGCCTCTCACCACCTCTCTTTTCCTGTCTCCCTTCTCTCTCTCTTACCCCTCCTTCTCCAACCCACACACACACACACTCTCTCTCTCTCTCTCTCCCTTCTCTCTCTCTTACCCCTCCTTCTCCCACACACACACACACACACACACACACACACACACACACACACACACACACACACACACACACACACACACACACACACACACACACACACACACACACACACACACACACACACACACACACACACACACACACACACTCACACTCTCTCTCTCTCTCTCTCTCTCTCTCTCTCTCTCTCTCTCTCTCTCTCTCTCTCTCTCTCTCTCTCTCTCTTCCCCTCTCTCTCTCTTCCCTCTCTCCGTTTGTTTCTTAGGCACAGGTCTTCATCACAGGGACCTGGTTGGCTTGTAGTCCCGCGCTGGTGAAAGTAGAGCGCCACAAGGTGTCTTTTTCTATTTGTTTGTTTCATGGTGCGCTGCACCAGCCACTGACCTGTGGTAGCCATGTTGTGCGAGATGGAGCCAGGTTCAGCCAATCAAAAAGGGCCTGGAAATTAACACTGATCTTTTCATTCCTGGAAGGGGACCATGGGAAGAGGTATTTCATGGCTACTATACGAGACTATACAATAAAGTACAGTTTGAACCATGATTATTCAAATGTGACTAATATCAACACATTACCTTTCAAATATATATATTCTTAGTTGAAGAATCCAGTTAATCTTTCAAACAATCCAAAGACTATGATAAACTTGTGTTTGTAATAGTGTAATTTGTAATAACGTGTTTTACTTTAAATCAGTCTCCAAAGTGAACCATGTTGAAGATTTAGCCAAACTCTGCATTTAAAGGCCCAGTACAGTCAAGAATGTGATTTACCTGTGTTTTATATATATTTCCACACTACAAGATTGGAATAAAACTGTGACATTGTGAAAATGATGACAATGCCCTTTTAGTGTAAGAGCTGTTTGAAATGACCTCCTGAAATGTCCTGTTTTGGTGGGGTTGAGTTTTGGATGTAAATGAGTTAATAGACCAATAAGAAAGAGATTTCAGTTTTCCCCTCCCCACTCAGTCCACTCCCAGACAGTCCTAGCAAAATTCTTGCTTGAGAAATTGTTCTTTCTTAGGAAGCAAACGTTGTTTATCTTTGACCGTTTCAATTCAAAACAATCACTGTAAGGTGCTTAAAGGCCCAGTGAAGTCAAGAACTGCACTATGAGATTGGAATATTTCCACACTATGAGATTGGATTAATACTGTGAAATTGTGTAAAACAATCACAGTAAGGTACTAAATTGTTGCCCAGAAATCACATGATATCGAGACAAAAACGGCTGCATTGGACCTTTAAGATATTTCATAAATATGTTATTTTTGAAATACATTTGCACATTATTCCCTTGCTCTTCAACTTTCTGTGGATACCTTATGAGTGCTGGCTTCATAGGGATAAGTTGCAATATTCACAATATTCACAGCCATTGACTGTTATTCAAGCAGGAAGTACTTGAAGAGGAAAGTTCATGTGCATTTATGATGGATTGTTCAATACTATATAATGGAAGGAGAGCTTGTTTGAAGGTCAGTGATTCTAGGGTTCTCTCTGGGCTGCGTCTTGTGGCTTCTTGTTAGGAAAATATCTCCAGCGTCTAGTCCATATTTCTGAAGAGCCTCTAGGTTGATTAGGTTGACTGGCCTTGCTCTAGATCTCTTTGAGGCAACTTCCTTCTCTTCCTCTTCCTGTTTAAAAGGAACTCGCTCATGAAGAACAAAGCTTGGGAACGTGTGTTCATAGGATTACCATTTTTTTGTCAGCACTTTTCACCAGCTTTTGTGTAAAACATCCAGTTTTCCTCAAACCTCACTTTCCTTTTCCATGTCTTTGATATTTCCGGTGGGTAGGTACAGATACAGGTAGGTACAACCTCACATAGTATTTGAAGTGACCTGTTTTTGTCTTGGGATACTTTCAAACATACTGATATCATCAATGAAATCTTACAATAGTCGACGTAGAATTATTTTCCAGCTACCTAGGTGAAGATCACTCTAGTCTCAGTGGTGTCGTAATCTGGTTACTTTATCTCTTTCGGAACAACCACTGTAAGTTTTGGGTTCCTAGAGTTAGCTGTAGCGTAAGGCCTTGCTGTGTGTGTTGCCTGGCTGAGGTTGAGTGGATTCAGAGGGTTGACTGATGGCAGGTGCTTTATTGCAGCAGGCTCTGCAGGGTTTGACATGTGTCTGTCCTTAATCTCCTAGTGATATGACAAAGCTCTGGTAAAGCCTGCGCTGGATCTCCTCTGTCTGTCGTGATACACGCACCCCCAGCCCCACCTCAACCCTCAACCCTGAGAGGGCTCAATGGGGCCCGCCACAAAGGATCAGGCAGAAAAGCAGCCGAAACCGAAGCTGAACACTCAATGGTATCCTCTTCAGTTGAGACATGAACATGGTTATATATTTAATGTGGAAGCCTGCCTGCAACACAGCATGCATCATATAACACACCCGTGTTTGCATAACAAACATTCTCTTCAAACATACATACTCAGAGATACACTCAAGTGCACGCACACAGGCAGGCATTGCAATATACATTAGCAAAACAATCTAACTAGTGGGAGACGAGAACCCTCCATGCATGCAATATCTATGGATGGATTTTGTAAATCATTTCAAGCATGTGTGCCTCTAGCCATGCAGTGGTGAACACACTTGGGGTATAAGATATAGTGTAGTTGTAAGCTTTGTTTGATGAATTGGACCAGGGCTCCTGTGGGATAGATTACCTTAAACCATGCTCTTTTACTTTCTAATCCTGACTTGATTTGATCTGCACTAGAATGCAGCTGCTTGGAAACTCAACAGCAAACAGACACTATTTATATGATATCCAGTGTTGGGTGGATAGCTCCACCAGCTATAAGCACTGGCTTACTGCAAGTCTTATATTCTCTCTCCTCTTGTTTTATTATCTATGAGCGGCATGGATGGGCTTCAGGCTTTGCAATGCTCATTATAATTGGTTTTCTGCTTGAACTTTCAAAAACGGTCATGTCAAAAGAGGCACAAATATTTCCTCTGTTTTCTTTAGATTTGGCCAAAGGCCTTGCATCGAGCATTTGGATGTGCCACTTGACAAAGTTGCTGCAATATCTGCGGGGCATGGTTCTGCTTTTGTCCTATAAAAGAAAAAGCACAGAACTTCAGCTGTATTCTGAACAACTGACCGGTGCCGTGTGCCCTCTGAGTTTAAGCTTGAATACCGAATCTGCAACTCTTGTCGAGCTTTGTTTCACCCTGTATTCACAAGATGACGTTGACGACAGCAATATGAGTTAGAACGAGAGAAACACTAATGTCCCTAAGTAGCTGGGTCAGCCACACTCCAGTTGTATTATTGTTAAAATCGTCAACACTTCAAAAGGGATCGCAAGGCATAGATTTATCCATGCTAGTGGTGTTTGTCCGTCTGCCTTGGTCTGAGAAGTCTATGAAATGAAAACCATTTACAATTTACTCGTCAAACATGAGCAGATTACATGTGCATGGATGTGTTTGAGACATTCACTACACATGGTAAAGCATGAGGGGGGGAAAAAATCATATCACAGGTTCAGGGCAAATTGTTGTTGGTAGCAAGCCAATGCATCTGAGCATGCATTCAATCGAATCATCAAAACGCGCTGAGGTGTAAGTGGGTGGTTTCCTTATAGAAAACAACAATTGACATA
Organism: Oncorhynchus keta; assembly: GCF_023373465.1. Lineage (NCBI taxonomy): Eukaryota > Metazoa > Chordata > Actinopteri > Salmoniformes > Salmonidae > Oncorhynchus > Oncorhynchus keta. The sequence goes on from NC_068427.1 coordinate 11,248,354, forward strand.
TATTGATATATACTTAGTGTTTGTGTGATAACAAAGTTTACTTTGAGTGTGTGTGTGTGTGTGTGTGTGTGTGTGGCGGCGGGGGGGGTGTTATACATTCATTTGCTGATTTCAACCATAATATCCCAGATCTACTTTTCTCATTCATCAGACATGGGCCCTTTATAAATCAGCACTTTTGCAGTTCTGCTCTGTCCTTCCTCAAGCTTTGCCCTAGAGATCTAATGCATCATTTGATGGTTAAACAATCAGTTGCCTCTTCAGCTACTGACTCCTACCAGCCGGATTGAAGCATTTTTCGTCCACTTAGAAATACACACTCTCCATCCGATCCCTTCCCTCCTTAATATCTCCTCTTCTACCATCCAGCGTTTAAGGCTGTTTTTTCTACTTCAGTAACCAGTGAGCAGTGGGTTCATTAAACCTAATTGAATCGGAAACATGTCTGCCCTAGGAAACATTAACTCTTTACATAAAGGAAATGTCATTTTTTTTTTAAATGTAGTCAATAAGGTCAAAGGACAAGGTTCAAATGTTCAATACTGTTGCATGTTGCTTCTGAAAGCAAAAAAAGAAGGCTATTTTAATGTTTTTTTTTCTTGATTATGTTTGTGATAGCTTTTATATTTAGTAATTATGAAATGTTTTTCACAAGAACTATCCATGTTATTCATATAAATAGCCATCTTAAAAACATTTGGGCACCACCTCCAGCCAGATAATTGTATCAATCTCATTGCATGAATAATTCCTTGTTGCCAGCACAATGGATCCCTAGTTCAAGTATTGCATTAATGGATTTCCATGTGTTGACCAGATTTAATATAATAATTTGACAATATCCATCAGAAATCAATGTGACATAACAGACTAGCCACAGCTGTTAATAGGAAGTAAATATGTATGATTGATCTGACTGGGCATCAAGTCCAGTCAATCTTCTTTAAAATAATCTTTGCAAACGATTAACCTCATTTTCCTGGTCCTGTCCCTCTTGCTGATGGCCATTAGAGTTGAGGAGGACAGAGGACTTTGATTTTTGGCTCCTCATCATTCACAGCTTGTCACTTCCCTTCATTCGTCATACATGGCTGCTGAATTGATTGTCTGTTTAGTCCTATGAATGATAAAGCCGCTGTGAGTCAGGGCAAGCCAAGGCCTCCAGAGGCTCCTTTTTCTTCTGTGCAAGGTGTATTCTGTCTTCACTCTCTTTTTTTTGAAAAGCAGGGGGTTTTCCCCATTTTTGTTATAGATGTTTGACACAAACTTCCCTCAATATCATTGAGTAACACATGAACTGGTTCTCAGTATACAACAATGCTTTTTAGCATCGGATGTGCTTATCCACAGTGCCTCAATACTCATTTAAACACATACCATTCCAAATACTACCAAAATAAATGTCCAAGCAAGCGCCCAGGATAGGACATGTGTTGAAGGGATAACTACTTGTAAGGGGAAGGGTCAGGGGCCACGGGTGAGGTCTACCAACATGGTGGGTCTGTGGGCTGAAGAAAGGCTTGATCAACTCTGCTGTTCTGACAGCACTCACAAGTTTCATACCATTTAGTAGCTGTAGCAGACACCGAGCTGAGTATCCATTAGCTGGATCCTCGCAAGGAGAGACATTTTTTGGTTATTATTTTTCAGGGTATCCTTCAGTAGGGTTATGTCTGGTCATCACATGGGGCGGCAGCGTAGCCTAGTGGTTAGAGCGTTGGACTAGTAACCGGAAGGTTGCGAGTTCAAACCCCCGAGCTGACAAGGTACAAATATGTCGTTCTGTCCCTGAACACCCACTGTTCCCAGGCCGTCATTTAAAATAAGAATGTGTTCTTAACTGACTTGCTTGGTTAAATAAAGGTAAAATTAAACATTTTAAAATTAAACATGCAGGTAAGAAAGAGCAGCTTCCTTCACGGAGCTGAAAGTTGTGTAGAGTCGGTAGGCTAGAGTAAAGAGATGATGAGGAAGGATGACATGGGAAAACAGGAAGAACATGAAGTGCTTTGAGTTGTTATGAAGTGTTATGGAGTGAAGAGACTGCCTGGCCTTGTTCTCCTAACTCAGCTCACTTACAGTCAAAAGAAGGCCCTTGACCCACATCTTTTCTCAGGGTCACCAAAGGTTCACATGAATCATGCACAGGGTTGTTCGGAATACATATTTGTGCATGAGCAGCTCCTATTTAGATACATTGAAATGTGTATTTTTCTTGTCACATAAATGAGCAATCAAAGACACTCATTGTGGTACTTGATACAACTGCCACATCCAGATCCACATTCAGTTCATATGGATATTTTGCTGCTTTGCAGGAAGGATTTGTGTGACTAAATCAAATCTAAATACCAGAGGTCCATAAGCCAAGCAGAACATCATAACAACAAAATACACCTATTTCCAGCATAGGCCTAATACTTCCTTGGTGAAATAGATTTTAGTGTATGATGTTGTACAAGTTAAGATAACGTCTGTTCTAGTATTTCTATATCACAGGTTAGTCTAATTTCTTTAAAACAATTGTGGAGGTTTCAATATAATTCATGGTCAGCCTGAGGCTTTTTGACTATTACATGATAACATTTCACCAGTGTTGCAGCACATCGAAGGACACTGAATAAATTGTGTGAGGAAATACACTGAAGACGGATTTTAGCATTTAACTTGCATAGGTCTGCAGGAGTTAATAGTAGCCCTATGAACTAGCAGCACTCTCAGAGGAGGAGACTTTACCCTTATCATTTGAGGGCTTTCTCACTACCGGTGCAAGCACTTAGCAGACGACATCTGGGCTCTGTTCCATCTCTTATGGAGACCGTCCGTAAGCATGCTATTTATGGCACTCTCTCTCTCTGCTGCTTTCTCTTTCGACTCTTTACAGACCATACACTTGCATAACCCCGTTAAGGTCCAATAATGCCATAAGATTGAAATGAGTACTATAGTAAAATATATACATTCAGGTCCATCATTATTGGCACCCTTGATAAAGACGAGCAAAAAAGACTGTATCGAATAAGTAATACAAATACTGAGGTAATATGTAAGTACGAGGTACTTTCTGCATATGCTTCCGTTTTTCAACGCCAAACTCACCGCTGGTGTGTGTGGCCAAAGAGCTCTATTTTCGTGTCCTCCGACCATAGCACCGGTTCCAATCCAAGTGCCAATGCAGTTTATCAAACTCCAGGCGGTGCTGTGGTCAGATGACATGAAAATTGAGATTTTTAGCCACGCAAACCAGTGGTGGGTTTGGCGTTGAAAAGCGCATATCCAGAAAAGTACCTCATACCTACAGTCAAATATGGTGGTGGATCTTTGATGTTATGGGGGTATTTTGCTTCCACTGGTCCTGGGACCCTTGTTAAGATCACCGGCATCATGAACTTTAACAAGTACCAGGACATTTTAGCCAATAACCTGGTTACCTCTGCCAGGAGGCTGACACTTGGCCACAATTGGATCTTCCTGCAAGACAATAAACTCAAGCACACATCAAAATCTACATAGAAATGGTTAATTGACCATAAAATCAACGGACTTGAACCCCAGTGAAGACCTGTAGTTTGAATTGAAGACGGCAGTCCATAAGAGCAGACAAAGGATATCAAGGATCTGAAAAGATTTTGTATGGAGGAATAGTCTAAGATCCCTCCTAAAGTGTTCTCCAATCTCATAAAATATTTTCGAAAAAGGCTCGGTGTCGTTATCCTCGCAATTGTAGGGTGCTGGAGTATTGAAAACAAGGGTACCAATCATTTTGAACCCCTATCTTTATTCGATTCATTTGATTACTTGTTAAACAAAACCTCTTCATCTGAGTAATTGTATTATTATCAAAGAATGTAATGTTCACCAAAAATGTTTGCATGCAATATAGCTCCATATTTGTAGAATTTAGTTTATACAGTCTTTTTTGCTCGTCTTTATCAAGGGACAAGGTTGGACTTTTTTTGTGGAGGAATGTACAGTCAAAAACTCTTGTATTGATGTTAAGTATGCTGGTAATTAAGCTGTAAAATCTAAATGGGACTAAAATCCCCTTACATGTATGTGTATGCACAGCCACTGTCAAAAGTGTTCTTGCTACACACATATAGTGTCTGGTTCATTGTGCAGAGACAGACATCTCTTAACCAAACTGTAGTTGGAATCAACAGAAATTAACTTGTGACATTGCAACACCCCTTTCAACAGATCTGCTAAATGTCACCAGACCGGTTCTGAATGTAATCCCAATTTGTCTTGGAATTAGTACTATGCAGTAAAGATGTAATTATTTCGACAATATATAGCCTTCTGCTAAGAACTTTCAAGAGGAGCTATACTGCTGCCAGTGTTGATCATGTGATAATTCTTGTATCATTGTGGATAAGTCCCAGACATAGCCTCGAAGGCTCACATCACTTCTCTTTTAGGGGAGAGTGATGTGACCAGCAATGACAGTTAAAAAGTCATACACAACCAAAGCTATTGCCTGTTTGGGTATTTGCCTGTAGTTTCTTAATTGCAACTGTAATGTAGCTTTACAATGATGAACATAGACATAGAATATTTTTCTGAGACTATCTACTTTTATGTGACAATGTCGAGGCTATGTGTATGTCGGTGTATATATAATCCAGTGTGTGCAAACGAAAACAATAAAGAGATGCAAATATAAGAACTACAGATTTAGTGCATGTTGAGATGCTGTGATGTGTTTGTGGCTATGAGGCAGACTAAAGGAAAAACCTTAGGAAGACATAGGCTACCGGTCACAAATTGCCAGTTGCAATCCCTGGGGGAATACTGTTACATAGGTCTAAAACATACCGTATTGACTTGATGAGACACGCATTTGTCAAATAGCCATCTGATATCACAAAACGTGGCATGAACAATTGAAATACCCTCATTACATCGATTCAATGTGTTATTAAATGACTACAATATATGTCACCTTTTTCTTAAATGTCCTCTCTGAGATTTGGAGATATTAGTTTAATACATTAGTTTGTCATAGTCCAATGTCTATCAACATAGTCAGAACGACAACAACAAAAAACAAATATCTGCCCTATTGAAGTTTCCCCTCTACTAATAAGGGCTGATTTTGCAACAAATCAACACAACAGGCTAAACTATAGTGATAAACTTCATCCTCGTAATGTCTTTGAATAGCTAGGTCTAGGCTATATCAGATCGACCTCCCCTATCAGCGGAAGGATACGAGCCTCCCCTCACTCCATACAGTGAAGTACGATATACAGTTGAAGTCGGGAAGTTTACATACACTTAAGTTGGAGTCATTAAAACTCGTTTTTCAACCACTCCACAAATTTCTTGTCAACAAACTATAGTTTTGGCAAGTCGGTTAGGATATCTACTTTGTGCATGACACAAGTCATTATTCCAACAATTGTTTACAGACGAATTATTTCACTTATAATTCACTGTATCACAATTCCAGTAGGTCAGAAGTTTACATACATTAAGTTGACTGTTCCTTTACACAGCTTGGAAGATTCCACAAAATTATGTCATGGCTTTAGAAGCTTCTGATAGGCTAATTGACGTCATTTGAGTCAATTGGAGGTGTACCTGTAGACGTATTTCAAGGCCTACCTTCAAACTCAGTGCCGCTTTGCTTGACATCATGGGAAAATCAAAAGAAATCAGCTAAGACCTCAGAAAAAAAATGTAGACCTCCACAAGTCTGGTTCATTCTTGGTAGCAATTTCCAAATGCCTGAAGGTACCACGTTCATCTGTACAAACAATATAACGCAAGTATAAACACCATGGGACCAGGCAGCCGTCATAACGCTCAGGAAGGAGACGCGTTCTGTCTCCTAGAGATTAACGTGCATTGGTGCGAAAAGTGCAAATCATTCCCAGAACAACAGCAAAGGACCTTGTGAAGATGCTGGAGGAAACAGGTACAAAAGTATTTATATTCACAGTAAAACAAGTCCTATATCGACATAACCTGAAAGGCAGCTCAGCAAGGAAGAAGCCACTGCTCCAAAAGCGCCATAAAAAAGCCAGACAAGGTTTACAGTTTGCAACTGCACGTGGGGACAAAGATCATACTTTTTGGAGAAATGTCCTCTGGTCTGATGAAACAAAAATAGAACTGTTTGGCCATAATGACAATTGTTATGTTTGGAGGAAAAAGGGGGAGGCTTGCAAGCCAAAGAACACCATCCCAACTGTGAAGCACGGGGGTGGCGCTTTGCTACAGAAGGGACTAGTGCACTTCACAAAATAGATGGCTTCATGAGAAGGGAAAATTATGTGAATATATTGAAGCAACATCTCAAGACATCAGTCAGGAAGGTAAAGCTTGGTCGCAAAAGGGGTCTTCAAAATGGGCAATGACACCAAGCATATTTCCAAGTTGTGGCAAAATGGCCTAAGGACAACAAAGTCAAGGTATTGGAGTGGCCATCACAAAGCCCGGACCTCAATCCTATAGAAAATGTGTGGGCAGAACTGAAAATCGTGTGCGAGCAAGGAGGCCTACAAACCCGACTCAGTTACACCATCTCTGTCAGGAGGAATGGGACAAAACTCATCCAACTTATTGTGGGAAGCTTGTGCAAGACTACATTTGGCCCAAGTTAAACAATGCAAAGGCAATGCTACCAAATACTAATTGAGTGTATGTAAACTTCTGACCCACTGGGAATGTGATGAAAGAAATAAAAGCTGAAATAAATCGTTCTCTCTACTATTTTTCTGACATTTCACATTCTTAAAGTAAAGTGGTGATCCTAACTGACCTAAAACAAGGAATTTTTACTAGGATTAAATGTCAGGAATTGTAAAAACTGAGTTTTAATGTAGTTGGCTAAGATGTATGTAAACTTCCGACTTAAACTGTAGCTACGAATAGCAAATATTGGTTGGCTGTAAAGGTGCTTTATAATACAACTCTTTAGTACTTGACTCAAAACTTGCCTAAGAGCACGACATTTGTTTTGTAGTGGGCATTGTGTTTTGTGCTATGTTTTGGCAAAGCTGCCTTCAAAAACAACTTGTTTTTGTTCAGAGTAATAGTGTCGGTCATTCCAGCAATTCGGTGCCTTTTGAGAAGTGTATAAAAAAGGATATGTTTGATTTCACCTAATTGTCTAATTCTGTCATTAAGAGCATGTCCAACTTCATTAAAAAATATGTTTTCCCATCTCAAGAGGTTAAATTTAAAAAACTACTTTAGCGCCACATAGGCCTAAGGTAACGGGATTGACCATAACAGGGTTGATGATTTCATCTTAAATCAGTCATAATAAATCCTCTTATGACTGGGAGAATGTAAGCTTGTTGTGTGCAACATGGGGTGACAATTCTTCTTTAAGCCCCGCCACAGAATTTTGGGCAATCAGTCACAGCGCTCCAATGGATAGCAACGGTCATCAAGTCTGACACCTTGGACAAGCTCATGTTTAAAACACATGAAAGCCAGTGAGGGCTATGGCAACTCCGTTTTCTTTAAAAAATACATGTTTAAATGGCCAAATAATTCAACACTGCACCAGGAGTACTTGCTACTGTGATTCCTTGATGGAGGTTTTGGTTACATTGTTTGCTAGCTGCTCAGCTGCTTAGCTAGCTCTCAGTCTCATTTGCCACCAAACGTTGCTAACGCTAGCTAGCTAACCACTTAATATATGTATAGTACCAGTCAAAACACCTACTCATTCCAGGGTTTCTCTTTATTTGTACTATTTTCTACATTGTAGAATAATAGTGAAGACAGCAATAACATATAGAATCATGCAGTAACCTATTTTTTTTTAAACAAATCCAAATTCAGAGGAGACTGTGTGAATCAGGCTGCATGAAAAGAAACCACTACTAAAGGACACCAATAAGAAGAAGAGACTTGCTTGGGCCAAGAAACGCAAGCAATGGACATAGACCGGTGGAAATCTGTCCTTTGGTCTGATGAATCCAAATTTGACATGATTGGTTCCAACCGCTGTGTCTTTGTGAGACGCAGAGGCAGGGAATGGATAATCTTTGCATGTGTAATTCCCACTCTGAAATATGGAGGAGGAGGTGTGATGGTGTTCTTTACTAGTGAACATGTCAGTTATTTGTTTAGAATTCAAGGCATACTTAACTAGCATGGCTACCACAGCATTCTGCAGTGATAGTCCATCCAATCTGGTTTGTGCTTTTTTTTAACCTTTATTTAACTAGGTAAGTCAGTTAATAACAAATTCTTATTTACAATGACAGCCTGTGGGTTAACGGCCTGTTCAGGGGCAGAACGACAGAATTGTACCTTGTCAGCTCGGGGATTTGAACTTGCAACCTTCCGGTTACTAGTCCAACACTCTAACCACTAGGCTACCCTGCCGTGCTTAGTGGGACTATCATTTGTTTTTCAATGGGACAATGACCCAACACACCTCCAGCCTGTGTATGGACTATTTGACCAAGAAGGAGAGTGATGGAGTGCTGCATCAGACGACCAGGCCTCCACAATCACCCGACCTCAACCCAATTGAGATGGTTTGGGCTGAGTTGGACCGCAGAGTGAAGGAACAAGTGCTCAGCCAACAAGTCCTCAGCATATGTGGGAACTCCTTCAAGACTGTTGGAAAAGCATTCCAGGTGAAGCTGGTTGAGAGAATGTCAAGAGTGTGCAAAGCTGTCATCAAGGCAAAGGGTGGTTTCTTTCAAGAATATAAAATATATTTGATTTGTTTAACACTTTTTTGGTTACTACATGATTCCATATCTGTTATTTCATAATTTTGATGTCATTACTATTATTCTACAATGTAGAAAATAGTGAAACAAATAAAGAAAAATAGGTGTGTCCAAACTTTTGACTGGTACTGTATGTTAGCTAGCTAAGCTAGCAATGGTATGAATTGAACTCCCATCTGCTGTCGACATCAGGAAACAATTTGAGAGTGCTAGTTAGTTCCAAAAGTGGTTATAGATTTGACTGCATGCTGACATTGAATTTAGAGCAATTCAGTGGCTAGCTACACAACAAACATAATTTTACTAGGTTCCCGCGAAGCAATTGTAATAACAGTCCACCACAACATAACCAAGAGTTTCCTGACGAGCAAGCAGTAGTCTTTGTTTAATTTATTTGTGTATTAGAAACACATTGAGGACATTTCGCCAGTGGTTGAATGGGGAATTGACCCTTTAATTTGCCGCTCCCGCCTTGATATTTTCCTGGGAAGCATTTTTCTCCACTCAAATCCCCTTACAATGATCTCAAACTGTGTTTTTAATGCACAATGAAATTAAACAGACGACCCCTTGCTAATCAGGAAACGTTTTGATATGTTGTGGTAGACTGTCATTACAATTGCTTGACAGGAACCACCTGGTAAAATTATGTTTGTCGGGTAGCTAGCCAATGAAGTCAGAATGCAGTCAAAGCTACTGGACACTTGGGAGCTAACTAGTGCTCCCAAATTGTATCCTAATGTCGACAGCAGATGGGAGTTGTATTAATAACGTGACGAATATAGCTAGCTAACATACATATCGATAAAACAATGTATGTGGCTCGCTAGCTAGCGTTAGCAACGTTTGGTGGTCAATGAGACTGAGAGAAAAATACACAACAAGCTCTGACTTTCAGAAATCACAGTAGCAAGTACCTCTGGTGCAATGTTAAATTATTTTGCCATTTAAACAATGTATTTTTTGAAGAAAACTCAGTTTTCCCTCTTGCCCCGACGGGCTTTCGTTTGTTTCTAACGTGAGCACGTATGAGACTCGACAAACTGTTGCTATCAACTGGAGAGCTGCGATTGGTTGCCCAAACCTTTGGGGCGGGGCTTAGCGAAGGGTCAATTGAATGCACGCTTCACAACAACAAAATATAATTCATAAAACAATTATAACCTGTCTATCAATGAGTAACAGGGTTGACATGTTATGCTCCATCTGCTCAGTTTCCCACCACAAAACACAAAATTGCCAAAAATGGTAGAACCAGCTCCCCTGCTTTTACACTATGATTTGACTTATAGATGTTCGATGTTTCTTTTCAAAATAACATTTATAAAGGAATTGTTTCACCATATTAAATCGAGAGTTCATTTCACTTAAAAGGGTTGACCTTAAAATGAGGGACATACATCAATTAATCACTAATCACATGATAAATATATATATATTTTTTAAAATACTCTGTCAAAGCAACAAAATATCTAGGGCTTTACAATGATGGTGAAAACTTAGAGAAATGTTGGGGTTAAGTGGGTTAAAATACTCCTAGAATTCACAGAGGGTGCATAGAGGGACATTTTAAAACGCTGAGTTTTGGCACTTTAGCGAGTCTTTAGTCATATAAAAAATCTGATTGATTGAATCCTCCATGTGGTCTATAGTAAATGGCAATTCAATTTTGGTGCACAATTACTACTTAAAATATCAAAGTGATGCAAAAGGATATATGTTCTTGCAACGACCCAATACCCTAATGAATTAACTTGATGCTATCGCTTTTCAATTTGAGCAATTTCTTGTTTGACATATTATTTTGAGTCTAAGTCTGTACCGGCGTACTGCTCTGAAGTTTGTTTGCACACGTCTGGAACAACTGATAACCAGAACAACTTCACAAAACGTCTGAGTTCACAAATGACAGACCTATTTCAACGCTGAAGGTTACGCACCTCTGACATCGCGTAGGCCAAGCAATACTCTACTAAAAGCTTAAACTTAAATGTATATGTTCAGTAATGATATAGTCATCATGTATATGAAAATGATTGAGACTGGTGCAATTGAAATAAGGATTCTTTATTTAGTTATTTTCCTAAATCTATACGCTATAAATCCAAAGTATTGACCCTGCTTGTCTGTTAACTTCGTTCCAAAAAAGCGCTTATTTTTAAAATTACATTGTCTATTATTTTGTACACAATAAATCCGATTTAGGACTACTGTTTTGTAGTTGTTGTTTTTTTTACAGAACTGTTTGTCGAAAATCCCAAACTGTCAGAAATTATGCTAAATGTGACGTCCATCCAACTGTTTTAGAACTGTTTTACTTCATAGTAGCCTAGTCTACCCGTCTTTCTGGATAATCTTTTCCGAGTTCCAAATTGTAAGAAGTGGTTGCATAAATAAATACTGGGAAATCTCGTATTATGTTATCGGCTGTCACTTATTCTATTCATTTCATATTTGAAAGTATGATGAGCATTGACGCTATATCAGCATGCCACTTTAACTTCTCTTGATATTTCAATGTCCCCACTTGTTGGTCTTTTGGAATAGCAGGCCAGTCGCCATATGAGAAATGAATAAACAATGTAAACGTTTTGTCCAATTATTTTGAGTCCAAGACTGTTCAGCCTTCTTTTAGGAAACTGCTAGTGTGAGTTTGCAAAACAAATCCAAATAAAGTCTCCGACCTCAATGAAACACTAGCCTACGCTCTTAGAAAAAAAGGTTCAGTATAGAACTAAAAAAGATTATATTGCTTGCTTCATATATGGCACCCCTAAAGGTTCTATATAAACCCTTATGTAGGGTTATTTGATCAGATCCCCGGGGGTTATTCCACACTGAAGCAAAATCGGAACCAAAAATACTCCTTGGGTTCCATATTGGGTTCTTTAGGAAACCAATTATGTTATTTATATAACATTAAGGGGTGCCATATATGAAGCAAGCATAGAAACCTTTTTGGTTCTATCCAGAACCTTTTTTTCTTAGAGTGTAAACCATATAGCCTACCTTTCAAGCAAGCATGCACATTTCTGAGGGTTATCTATTTTTGATCAACGATTTTTGTTTTTGCATTAATCTAAATTGTAAGTTATTTCACTGTAATCAAACATTCACTGTAATCACAGCCTAATTAGTAACACCTCATTTCTACTGAGCTTGAACAAACTGAAAATATTCCATACAGTATAGAGCTACCGAGAAATTTAATCAAAACGTAAAATCTATATTTATGCCTACAGGAAAGCAAGCAATATTTCACTCAATTCATTTTGAATTAAATTATTTCATTTAGATGCACCTGTATTTGTAAAGAAAAATCAGTTAAGAGAAATTGTTTCGGAAGAAAAATGATTTAAAAGTTTTATTTGTAAACATTAAATATCTCTTTCTCTCTAAACGTTTGGAATTCGGCACCGAATGCATTGCAATATCCTACTCAAATACACCATGAAGGCAAAGGACGTACCGCACACTTAATTATATTTTATATAGGACGAATTTTTCATTTTCAAATGTGTAAAATTATAACAATCTAAACGTCTATAAGACATAAAACATAGACAACGTGCTCAGCATGAATTATGAAGGTTTGAAATCATTTAAAAATGCTCCATGCTTAACGTGGCGTTTGGCAATAAAATAATAAATATATAAACGTTTATATTCAACAGCAACAATACTTACAACACATACAAACAAGGAATGTCTGACAGTTTTACAAACACCATGGATCCCTCTTTATCTATACAGATGGAGATACTTTTCACATATGCGTCATACATAAAAGGTGTGCCAGTACTACGAATCTTTATAAAATCTAGCAGACTACATAGTGTCCAGTATATAATGTATAATATAGACATGTCTCCTCGACAGCCAGTGCCTATAAAAACCTACAACATGCGTTGTCTTTTCGAAATACTTTCGCACCTCTGGGATCCTGACAGAAACACATATAGGCACAAGTCATAAAAGTCAAATTAAATTTTGTCATTAACAAACTTTTTACAAGTGTTATAAATTGACGCTTTGGACGCATCACATAATCTATCATATATGTGTATATATAAATGGAATATATTACATCTCAGTATGCGTTATCAATGGAGCAGATGGTTAGTCAACAATAAGGAATAAGAATTGCAACAAAGTGTTTCACTTGGTCGAGAATTATCCACATTAAGTCAAGAGAAGAGTTGGAGACTTCCCCCGGTGTGGGGTCGATCATGGGCTACTCACAACATTTCTGGCAATTACATTAAAAAAAGATCGAAGATCAGTTGGTTTTCTGAACCCAATTTTCTCACTCTTCTTTATATCAATTTCGTGGATCCTTGATTGTACTATGGAGCTTGCAAATATTCAGAGATAACATCTTTCAAATCTGATAGGCTGACTCAAACAGAGTCTGTGGAAGTTCTTTGAGGTCTCGTCAAAAGTCCGTTTTAACGTCTATTTAAAAAGGTAGAGTGTCGAGGAAAAGTTTGTCAATTATTGCTGGCGGAGGAACCAAGTCTTCGAGTTTTAAGTAGAAGATACGTTGCAGACCTTGTGTACATAGGGTGCGAAGTTCAGGGAGCTTTCCCAAAAGTTTTGACAAGTAGTTCGGACGATTCAAACCTCCGCCATTGAATGTCACTTGGTCTTTAAGGCAGTTCACTATCTTGTTTTGAAGTTCTTCAACCCTTTTGGGTTCCTTAAGCCCATGCCTCTCTGTAATGTGAAAATAATAAAACATAATTACCAAAACGTGAATATAAGAAATGCATTTAAACAGTGTAACATTTGGGAGAGTGATTAAATTCAAGTATATCCTATTTGCGCACCTGTTACCATGGCAAGAGCGGCGATGCAGGAGAATGCTGATATGTCGATGTTCATGCTCTGCAGGTTAGAGGAAAACTCCACAATCGAGTCTATCCATTCCCCAAATCCTCGGACACACTGCAGCCTGTGTAAGACCACCCCGTTGCAAAAAATGAGTTTGCCTTCCACTGGGTTGGACCTGCAATTAATAACAAAGTGTCATTAATTACCTTGAGCAATAAATAGGGATTTAAGAGGCTCCTAATTATTGGATAGCTAATAAAAGCCAAAGCAGCGGAGCTTGAAGGGGGCTGATCTTTATTATAGTCGAGGTTATTTCATAATTAAGAAGAGGCTTACCTGTATGCCAGCCGCAGAACAAAAAGTTCCAGGAAGGCTGATTCGAAAAGGAGATCTTGATCCTGCTTCGGAAGATCAGAAAACCCAGGGATCTTCTCCGCCCAACCTCGGATAATCTCCATGGAACCCGTCAGGAGATCATAGAACTGCTGGATGTGCTGGGTGTCGTCTCCACTCATTTGGTAGTCAGGGTTAGCCTGAAACTGGAATTTAATTTCAACAGGGCTTAATGAGGTCCTTTAAAATATATTACCCGTGAAATTGCAAAGCCTATTTCTAGGAGGGGAGTGCTTTTTTTACTATTACATTAATGTCTTCTTTTTTATTGAGTTCTCCGTTTCAAAGTAATTTACTTAAGTAAAATATGCCACCTTAAAATACTGACAAAGTTTAGAATGCAGACCTGTCTTGCACAAAACATTTGAAGTCGATACATTGTGTGGCAAATGCACATCCAAACACGATCAAATACATCCAGACATGCACTTCTTTGTACAAACGCTGTATTTTTACTCTAATAATATTATAAATTAGCAGCACGGTGTTTATGTTCATACACAATTTGTTAAAGGGAATTAAATGATAAACTCACTCTTGAGTAGTCCAAGCCAGACATGGACGGGTTGGAATCGACATGAGCCCTAACAAGGGCACTTATGAGACTGACAGGTGGCGAGGGTGGTGAGGGGTCTTGGGGACTTTTAGGTTTGGAGGGAAGACGGCCTCTTCGACCTTTTAGATTAGCAGTCCGGACAACTGTGTTGAGAGGAAGACAAGAGAAAATATAGACTTGTATTTAACTTTGATTGTTGTGCGTAAAAGGTTAAACTTGCTTTACGCGCAAACTTTACGCGCAGGACCGCAGGTGTTTTATGGCCATGCACGGACACAAACAATAAAAGTGACCACAATATGTTCTTACCCTCTTTGACCATTCCGACAACCATGCACTTCTGGAAACGGCAGTACTGGCAACGGTTTCTTCGGCGTTTATCGACAGGACAATTTTTGTTCGCTAAACACACATATTTAGCATTTTTCTGAACAGTGCGCTGCAAAGAAAAATACAACAGGGTTTTAAGCATGGACATCAGCACATGTAAAATGAATACACAGTTGGCATACATTCAGCTGCGCTATGGGGGATAATTGATATTGTAACAGAACATCCATCCTTCCCGTTTTGGGCTATTATATATGTGAGGAACCGGAGAGGTAGACATTCAGTAAAAACACAAATCCGTGGGCATTCATATTTTTACGGCCCTCTGAGACGACCTCTAATTAAATCTGTAAGATTAGGCTATTTAATCGGGGGTTGGAAATAAAGTTACCATTCAATTTTACCATGGGGAATATTGCACTTCCTTGTCCAGACAAGAACGTAATTTCACAAAAAGACCTCGCAACACTGACAGTTTTCAATGTCGTGATGAAAGTGATATCCACAAGTTATTACAGTTGTCATAATTGTTTACTAGGCTTAGTCCCACCACTAATAAAAAGGGGATTATGAAAATAACAATACTAAAATTAACAGGACTGATAATACAATGAGTAATTGTAATAATTGAATTAAGCTACATAATTCACAATCAGCGAACGCCCACCTTAAAAAATCCTTTGCAACCCTCGCAGGTTCTCACTCCATAATGCTGGCAAGCGGCGTTGTCCCCACACACTGCGCACAGACCCTCGTTTGATGGTGACCCTCTGGACGGGGGCGAATGAACTTGGCTGTCCATCAACTGGTGTCCATGGCCGAGCTGAAGGGAGTGAGGAAAGGCTAACCCGGCCTGTTTCCTTAGAGCACTGGGTACCGCGAAGCTCTGGCTGTCTAAGCCTCGGTGTGCTCCTGGGTTGTCGTGGTTCATGGAGACATGCAGTGGGCCATCGAATCGCATCTGGCAACTCGACACAGGGGTACCAGGAGGGGACTGTTTGAAGGAGAATAGTGACAGCCTTGACACCGGGTTTTTGCGCTGCTCTATCATATGAGAGGTCGCTGCCACATAGTTCTGGTGGAAACTGTGGAGGGACCCAGGGTCCTCCCACATGTGATTGGGCTGAACCTGGAAGTTTGGTGTGGTTGGGGCATGAGGCGAGGAGGGTTTGAAGTACATAGAGCCGGAGTGGGCCATCATCTCTTCCGACTGAGCTGGCAAATGGCTCTGCTGATGATAGCTGTGCATCTGGACGTCCTCGACTTTGATGGAGGACTGCTCTCCAGAATGCGGCATTTGATATAGACAGGGCGGTTTAACGTCGTAACTGGTGCTATAGTTGTCCATGAACGTGCTGAAACTAGGGAGAGAAGTAGTAGCTGTGATCTCAGTGTTGGTCAGGTCCATACTAAACTTAACAAACTCAGGTGTTAAGAAGTCGCAGCTGTATTCTCCAGCGGTGTGGTAGCTGTAGCTCTGAGAAGCGGGACTGGCTCCTTGCGGTGATGACCCATACTGAGCCTGAACGCAGGGCATGGCTGAAAACGAAAGTGGCAACATGTTCATGTTCAAACCCATTTGCAAGATACAAAGTATAGACATTCCATATAATCTACAAAATAACAAGTATTATAAAAAAAATCTGATCCGGATCTGATGTTCAGATAACTTATTTAGTCGCATGTTTTAATCGGGCAATCGGGAACAGTAAACTTCATGAGATTTATTCATAATCTTCTTCTTTTTTTAAATTATAGACTGTATAATAAGCGTTCCTACCTTTAGTCTTGAGACTGTTTTTCGGTGACACTTGAAATTGATAATGTTGTCTGGAGGAGTATGGGGTCAGGATTCAAGAAAGTGTTTCTTTTCTGGAATCGTCCCCTAATGAAATAGATACATTTAACTTATATTCATCTAGAAAACGCAATGCCATCAGATAAGTCAATGCTCCAACAATTCACGAGAAACAGGTTAGGCAATTAATAAGCACAATTTTCAGACATTTTCACTATGCTTTTACTTATGTTTGCCTCACAGCCTGCCCTACAATATAGCCTAAATGACAAAAGGTCAATTATAAGACCATATGGATGAGCTTTAAAATCACACGCTGCTTCGTAGTTGCCTGTTATAGTCTATACACACGCATGACATTTTGAATGAAGAAATTAGAAGTTTAAATGTCGCTGAACATCCACCCTCCACGGCATTGACGTCGATGACTTTCTCCAAGTCTCCTTTCCAAAGTAATGTTGCACATTCATTGTAAAATGTAACAATTCTCAACCAGTAAGTACCACTCCCAATGTGCAAAGTAACAATTCTCAGCATGACACAATACGTGAGAAATAAACTGTTACAGTAAAACTGGTTTGATGACTCCCAATACATTTTTAAAAAGAAGTAAGATGTCACAACACATAACGCTTATTAACATACCACTTATTAAAATAAATCAACCTACCTTCTTTCACGTCAGAATCGTGGTTGTCAATCCATGCATAAAGCATGTAGATAGTGCTTTTCAATTCTGTAAAAAGCTCCAAAGCGTGAGCGACAGTACAGCCTACAATACCAACCAAGCAATCTGTATGACTTCCTCAGAGCACTGCGCGCGATACAACCTTCGACTACCGGGTCTGCCAATGTGCCTTTGTTTATGTGAGCTCTCCGCACCACAGCCCACGTGTTTCAAATATCAACGTCATCTGCGTCGCCAGTGACATGCACCAATCCCTTTTGGAACATGGTCCAGCCAACATGATGAGTCCGTTGTATAGTCTGTGTACATGTGTACCTGGGACTACTCTCTTTTATTGATTATAACCATAAAAACTATTGGAAACCGCGTTATTTAAACATTTGAATATTTATATTAAAGTAAAGCTTAACTGTGCAATTGTGTTTAGACTGAGCGTCATTCTCAGCCTCTACCAGGTGTCTCATCTTACGTGTTTCGAAGCAGCAGCAGCAAGGTGTTCAAATAGCCCAGGAAAGACGCACAGCAGGCCACATAGGTTTACACGATTTTGACGGGTAAAGCTCTGTTGCAATGTGTGAGTATGTGTCAGTCTTAAGCACAGTAGTCTATAATATAGGCCGTTTTTGACGAGTGGAATATTTGCTCAACATTCAATAATGTTTCATTGGCTGTGATTTGTTTATCCAGGCATGTCATAATCAGTGGTTCACAACTTTGTTTGGTTAAATAATGGACGGTGGGTCAATATTATCCCTGTCTATCTTTAAAATCAACTAGTAGATTTCAATTGGACTCCAAATTTAGACCTCATAATCGCGTGGGCGTGTGGCCTAGTTGTTTCACATGCCGTCAGTCATGTTCTCTGCTGCTCTTGAGCAGACTATGGGGTGGGCAGGGCTCATTATTTAGTGTGTAGAGTCAGTTCTTCTGGCTGAGCCAATTTGATCGAGGAAGGGAAACGCGATAGTGAGAGCACAGAATGGAGAGTGACGCAGACAACGCAGGCTTTGACGCAGTCAACAGACTTCCAGAAATAGTCCTGGCCGTATTGTTATTGTATTGTAACAATATTACTGGTCTTTAGCTTACGTGTATCCATTATAGGCTTACTCACTTTTTTCCCAAGACTGTTTATTTTAAAAGCATGGATCTGCCACAGAGGCTAATGATTGGGTGTGACTATTCTGGGACAAATGTATGCAGCATTGGAAGAAAAATGATTTGGCCTAAGCCAACAATTCAATGGTCTAATACTTGCCTATTTGCTCACTTAGGTCCATATTTCCTTGGAATTATGAACACACATAGTCCATGATCAGTGAGCTCTGTCCCATGTAGTCATAACATAGTGGACGTTGGGGAGAGAACCCTAACAACACTTCATGGTTGCACTCACCTCTAGAGGACACTATTGTTCATCATCCATAGATCATCCAATCCATATTTATCTCTGATTTGAACGAACTAAGGCTATAGCATAACACTTCAGGAGCGTATAACAATCTCCCAAACTGACATGGAAAATCTAGTGTTTTGTAAATGCAGACTTCGCTATACTTGCTCAGTGGAATTTGAGGAGTTGTTAGCCTAGGCCTAGATCCTGAATGAGACTAGGTTCATCAGATCAATGGTTTTGAAACAGTGTTGCATTTGCATGAAGGGCTTGGCAAAACTGGATGGTCTCTACCTCTCAGTCAATCTACCCTCTGAAAAAGTAGACGGCCATAAGTGTGTGTTCAAAACAGAAATTAAAAAAGACCTCCAATCTTTGTTCTTGGCCTAAGGCGCATCAGTTACAGTGAATTACAGGTGTTCTTGTATGGTGAGTCAATTGCAAAGTTTCTCAAATTGTCATAGGCTTGGCATCCTATAGGTCCACTAGTGACCATACAAAATGGGAGCATTTCAGGTTTTGCCTATACATACAGATACTCCCATACGCATTGTCATTTTTTTTTTACATCAAGGACTCATTTGATTCGTTTACCAAAGGCAACTTCGTTAATTAGCATATAACAACAATCACGTTTTATTGGCCTAACAAGGATGAGTAATAAAGTCCAACAACTTTATCCTGAAAGTCTGAGCCTACTGCTATTCCTTAATCTACTGTTATCCATTTACCAATTAAAGTTTAGAATGGAAATTCAATTAGCAGTTTAATTGCCCATTTTCCTGTGGAATAACAAAGCACCTCATTTATATGCACAATAAATTGACAATCATTTGGACGTGGGGAGCTAATAATGTATAATCAAATCAGAGCAAAGATTTTTCCCCAAAAATATTTGTATATGTGGTAGGTGGAATTCAAAATGACATTGCTAATCAAGGTCAAATGTGTGTGTGTGTGTTGTGTGTTTCCGTGCGTGTGTGTAATGCACTCTGTATTTTATTGGCCCGGCAGGATATTAGGACTCTTTAGATGATAATTGTGCAGTGTGTTTGTGTGTGTGTGTGTGTGTGTGTGTGTGTGTGTGTGTGTGTGTGTGTGTGTGTGTGTGTGTGTGTGTGTGTGTGTGTGTGTGTGTGTGTGTGTGTGTGTGTGTGTGTGTGTGTGCGTACATGTGTGGGCGTGTGCATGCATGTGTTCTGTCCATGGACTGACTATAAAAACATTTTTACTTTCCATGGTGCTGAAAAAGATGTGTTGTCATATGACATAGACAGTAAAACAAAGTGATCTGTCCAAGGTGCTGAAATAAGTGCTGTCCAAGAACCATCATGAATGCTTATGGACCAATAGTTTATATATACACTAGAGGACTTACAGGGGGCGCTGTTTTGAAGCCACTGTGCCACCATCTTGGCATTCCCCCACCTTTCTATAAAATATTTAGAAATTATATAAATGTATTTACTAACGTGTATATTTGTTTTTGCCACCTTTATTCTATTACAGACACTTTAATGCAAACTTTTAAATTAAACACGAAAATAAATAATGAAAAAAATATATACAAACATTTTTGCTTGAATTCTAATTATATGTACCCACTACAACAACAAACACACTTAAATACATGTAATTTTGTCCTTGAAACATTCAAATGAAATAATGTAGAATTCCATTCATTCCTATGAGAACTGCTTTTCTGAGGAGTGCCAATATGGCCGACCAGAGGCTTCAAATCTGCTCCATGGCCAAAACATAGCATTATCTATACAGGGTTTATATGCATCATTGTTATGGACAGGGCATTCTTGCCCTGACAAGGTCAGCATCTGCTAAACCGGCCTCTGCCACAAATAGATCACAGGCAAGGGTTGCGCAGTTTAGCTCCAAGATAAAATAGGCTTGATCATGATTGGACAAGACTCTCTTATCTCTATTTTGATTGGTTTACTGTGCTGTTCATCATATTAATCTACTTCCTGGTTCGACTGCCAAGAGGTTGTTGCTAGCAACCAGACGCCTACCTGACTGTCAAGTTGTTGTTTTCACGCTCTGCAGTCATTGATCCGGGGGTCTGTGCAGGTTGATAGCTGCCAGAGACATCGGAAGAACTGTAAGTCCCCGGCATGCATGTCAGAATGCACCCAGAGATTCCGAGCCATCTTATTTTGCATGCATTCTGAGCCTGTGGTTTTCTCTTGCTACCTCTGGCTACCGTAGCCAGCTCAGCTAAGTAACATTTAGGCTACGAGGTGACGACTTATGTCGGTCAAGATGTCATGGCACTTAGCTCGATCTAACGTTAGTTAGGGAGACTGCATTCACTAGAGTAGAAATACTACTCAAGTAGCCAAGATACAGCAACTGCCCTGCCCTGTCATAACAACCATGTCAGTGTTAAATAATAGCTACCTAAATAAACCATTTGTTTATTATGGCTAGCTAGCTAGTAGCCTAATTAACCAGCCACTATTCGTGGACCAAAGCTAGCTAAATTGATCATGATGATAATGATTGCTTCTCAGTAACAGGCCTACATTTACTAGCTAGTATGAAAATGCATGGATGTCCAGTCCACCCAGAATGATACACAGGTCAGGTTATTTTTGGCTACAGTACACAAGTTGCAACTTGCTCATGCAACTCATGAGTAGGTGGGTCATTCACATTTGAGAATTGTAACTTGGTTTGTTTTCACCTAATTGTAACATTCAGTCATAAAGAGCAAGTTCCACTTAATAAAAAAAACACATTTCCCATCCCAAGGGGTTAAATAAAAATAGACTAGTAAATGCTTATTAAAGCAAACTGAAGACAATAAACAACTTATCTGATAGAAAGTGTTTATTTTACTGTCAAAACTGACCACAAATTGTAAATAGGATAATGTTGTTCATAAAGTCAGTCTCGTCCAAAGTTTTGTAGGTGAGTTCATCATGACTTACTTGAGGGTTGGATTTTGATTTCGACAATGCTCACTTGCCCAGTACCCACTAAAACAGGATAAACAGCTGCGGTGATTGCCTCTATCCAATCCTACCACAGAACACACAGATAACAGGACACACCAGCCCATCAGCACAGTGGATCTGACTTTGTTTAAATAAAGTAAAACAAGTTGCATTTTTTTTACGAACACCTTAAGCTTGATGTAAAATTGCGCTTCTACAACCTCTTTAAAAATGTAAACATTAATTACACATTTCTTGAGTTATCTTAGAATCATTCTGACTATTTTGAGGAAGTAATACTGCCTTTTTCCCTATGGTGTCTCATGGGGGACAAACATCAGTAACTGCCACATCGAACCACACCACCAAGACTGAAATCAGTTTTTTTCTTAATGAGCAACAGAGAAACATGCAGAATCGGTGCATTCAGTCTCTCTTTAAGTGTTTGACCATAACAGGGGGAATGGAAGCTTGTTGTATGCAACAGGGAGGGGCAATTTAATGCAAACTTCACCCCCCAAAATGTTTAACGTTAAAACATTTCTAGCCTGTAGCCCTATCTTTGGGTAACAGGGTTGATGGGTTAAGCTCGACCCACTCAATTTTCCACCACAAAGCACCAGAAAATTGCCAAAAAGAGTAGAACCAGTTCTCCTGCTTTGTTCAGGCTTTCATTTGAAAAAAAATATTTAAAGAGGAATAGTTTCTCCATTTTAAAACGAGAGTTCTGTTCACGTAACAGGGTTGACCTCAAAATAAGCGACATATGAAAATGAATCACTAATCACATTTAAACAAATAATTATCTTCAAAAAGGACTTTGTCCAAAACAACAAAATAACTAGGGCTTTATTTACAATGATGGTGAAAACATGGCGAAATGTTGGCATTAAAGTGGTTTAAAATATCCCTAGAAGTCATAGCGGGTGCACTGGGGGGGGGGGGGGTCAAATTCAATATTGGTGCACCATTTCTACAGGAATGCAAAAGGCACTCTTTTTGTGGATTGACCCAGGTAACCTATTGATGTAATAACAATCACTGCCAGTATTACCCAGTATCTGCCTTTGTTACTACGATGCAATGTTTCAGGTCACTCATTGTTAACTAGGATAACGGATTTGGTTGCATACTGATACATGGATTTAGGCTAGTTTAGTACCTCAGGGGATAACATGTTGCCACAGTAGGCTATTTGATTTATTTGTTGATAGAACTGACCAACCTCATGACATTGACTGGATGGAATCTCAACTTTCCCAGCAGTCTCACCCTGAAGGCATTCCATTGCCCTATGTCTTTTTTCCATTTCTACATTCCCATTTTACAAGCTTAAATGTCTACTTAATATGCTTTAATGCCTACTCTTTAGAGCCAGGGAGCACTTCATCACTTTAATACACCTTTATATAACATACTGTTAACTAGCGATGCCTTATGGAACAGCTTGTCTTGCAGCTGGAAGGCGCCACCATGGTATGATGGAGGTACCCGTTCACCATTCACATTGCGACAGTAAAATGGGGATAGAGGCCTTTGCACAGTACTGCCTTTATATCAGTCAGTGATGAATATTCATGAATCACAGTGTCATGACATGCTCTGTAATTGGCAGCAACATTAGTAATGACACTGCTGGTATTGAGTGCCTGCATATTCATGTCGTGGGCCAATATTTCCTAGTTGGGGTGTCCCCCTCCCCTTTTTTTTTTCTTTCTCAAAATGTATTTTGAAGCTGCAGGTGGCCTTGATGCCACAATCAATTGCCTGTTGGATTGTGCTCGAGTGAAAATCAGGGAAACCAAGCTTGTTTTGATGATTAATCTAGCTTGCCTAATCATCGTGGAAGACAAGGGGATCCAAACAGGCAAAGTTAGGCCTAGCCTAAATCTCATTGTTACGCTTTGTATGAATTTAGGTCTAGCATGTTTTAGGCCAGTTTATCTACTTGTATTTCAAATAGATTTTTGTTAGATGCGATTTTGTCTTACTCCGTCTTAAATCACCTTTCTATTATTCAATGAACTCATTCTAATTGATCCATATTTGAACCAGAAATAGAGGAAACCATGAGGCAACATTGTCTCTGACTGAGCCACTCGCCACTGTTTACTGTTATTCCATATTTGCTTCATAATTTGCTGTGATTCCATTTCAGTCCTTCTAAAGTCCCCTGGAATGGATGAGGGAATTGGCTCAAGTATTTTGTATAAACTGCATGGATTTCTCCTTAAGCAGTTGGATGGCAGGATTTTCTCGCCTTGTGCCTGTGCTCCAACTTGTGGTGCTGATGAGGTGGCTATCCTGGCAACAGTTGAATAGGCTAGGCCAGGTTTCCCCAACTGTACATAGCCACCCAAGTTTCCTGAACAAAAAAACAATAATATATTTTTTATTTTTGGACATAAAATACCTTAAAAACACGAGCAAATCAGCTCCAAGTAATTTAAAAAATATGTTCCAAAGTATTCCCACGCATAATTTAGATATACACTGAGTATACAAAACAATGGACTCTACAAGGTGTTAAAAGCTTTCCACAGGGATGCTGGCCCATTGTTTCCCACAGTTGTGTCAAGTTGGCTGGATGTCCTTTGGGTGGTGGACCATTCTTGAAACACACAGGAAACTGTTGAGCATGAAAAACCCAGCAGCGTTGCAGATCTTGACACAAACCGGTGCTCCTGGCACCTATTACCATACCCCGTTCAAAGGTACTTAATGCTTTTGTCTTGCCCATTTACCCTCTGAATGGCACAGACATAATCCAATTGTCTCAAGGCTTAAAAATGCTTCTTTAACCTGTCTCCTCCCCTTCATCTACACCGATTGAAGTGGATTTAACAAGTGACATGAACAAGGGATCATAGCTTTCACCTGTATTCACCTGGTCAGTCTATGGTACGGAAAGAGCAGGTGTTCCTAATGTTTTGTACACTCAGTGTATGTGATCATACAGAAATGTAAGCAAGGTTTGAAAGTATTATGTTTTACTCAGATACAGTTGAAGTTGGACGTTTACATACACCTTAGCCAAATACATTTAAACTCAGTTTTTCACAATTCCTGACATTTATTCCAAGTAAAAATTCCCTGTTTTAGGTCAGTTAGAATCACCACTTTATTTTAATAATGTGAAATGTCAGAATAATAGTAGAGAGAATGATTTATTTCAGCATTTATTTCTTTCATCACATCCCAGTGGGTCAGAAGTTTACATACCAAATACTAATTGAGTGTAGCATTGCCTTTAAATGGTTTAACTTAGGTCAATTGTTTCAGATAGCCTTCCACAAGTTTCCCACAATAAGTTGGGTGAATTTTGGCCCATTATTCTAGACAGAGCTGGTGTCACAAGCATTTCGCTACACTCGCATTTAACACCTGCTAACCATGTGTATGTGACAAATAAAATTTGATTTGATTTGATTTGATTTGAGTCAGGTTTGTAGGCCTCCTTGCACGTACATGCTTTTTCAGTTCTGCCCACAAATGTTCTATAGGATTGAGGTCAGGGCTTTGTGATGGCCACTCAAATACCTTGACTTTGTTGTCCTTAAGCCATTTTGCCACAACTTTGGAAGTATGCTTGGGGCCATTGTCCATGTGGAAGACTCATTTGCGACCAATAGTTAACTTCTTAACTGATGTATTGATATGTTGCTTCAATATATCCACCTACTTTTCCCTCCTCGTGATGTCATCTATTTTGTGAAGTGCACCAGTCCCTCTTGCAGCTAAGCACCCCCACAACATGATGCTGCCACCCCCCGTGCTTCACGGTTGGGATGGTGTTCTTCAGTTTGCAAGCCTCCCCATTTTTCCTCCAGACATAACGAGGGTCATTATGGCCAAACAGTTGTATTTTTGTTTCATCAGACCAGAGGACATTTCTCCAAAAAGTACTATCTTTGTCCCCATGTGCAGTTGCAAACCTTGTCTGGCTTTTTTATGGCGCTTTTGGATCAGTGGCTTCTTCCTTACTGAGCGGCCTTTCAGGTTATGTTGATATAGGACTCGTTTTACTGTGGATATAGATACTTTTGTACTCGTTTCCTCCAGCATCTTCACATGGTCCTTTGCTGTTGTTCTGGGATTGATTTGCACTTTTCGCACCAATGTACATTCATTTCTAGGAGTCAGAACGCGTCTCCTTCCTGAGCGGTATGACGGCTGCCTGGTCCCATGGTGTTTATACTTGCATACTATTGTTTGTACAGATGAACATGGTACCTTCAGGCATTTGGAAATTGCTCCCAAGGATGAACCAGACTTGTGGAGGTCTACAATTTTTTTTCTGAGGTCTTGGCTAATTTCTTTTGATTTTCCTATTATGTCAAGGAAAGAGGCACTGAGTTTGAAGGTAGGCCTTGAAATACATCCACAGGTGCACCTCCAATTGACTCAAATGATCAGAAGCTTCTAAAGCCATGACATCATTTTCTGGAATTTTCCAAGCTATTTAAAGGCACAGTCAACTTAGTGTATGTCAACTTCTGACCCACTGGAATTGTGATACTGTGAATTATAAGTGAAATAATCTGTCTGTAAACAATTGTTGGAAAAATGACTTGTGTCATGCACAAAGTAGATGTCCTAACCGACTTGCCAAATTTATAGTTTGTGAACAAGAAATTTGTGGAGTGGTTGTAAACTAGTTTTAATTACTCCAACATAAGTGTATGTAAACTTCCGACTTCAACTGTATATCTGTTTGGGCTTTTGCGGTCAATATGCAGTCTCCAAATATTTGCAATTATGTTCTGTCCCACTGACCCTTCACTCAAGAAAAAATTGGCCCGTGGCTGAATCTAGTTGATTATCCCTGGGCTAGGCTCTGGTTGAGATTGATGGTTTCAGGAAAAAGTCACACACCAAACCACCACTGTTAGTCAGGTTACATTAGCCAACACAACGCTAACGCCCTTGAGAGCAACTTCCTGAACTTTGAGCAAACTGAACAAGCAAAAAATGAAGGGGTACGTTAATACCAACTGCTTTCAAAT
Organism: Oncorhynchus keta; assembly: GCF_023373465.1. Classification (NCBI taxonomy): domain Eukaryota; kingdom Metazoa; phylum Chordata; class Actinopteri; order Salmoniformes; family Salmonidae; genus Oncorhynchus; species Oncorhynchus keta. The sequence continues at coordinate 11,275,013 of NC_068427.1, forward strand.
GCAGATTAGTATCATGACGAGTGATGTGTTTTTCTCAGTTCCAGTTGTATTTTGTCTTACAGGAGGCATGGCGATCCGAAAGGCAGTCAAAGGAACTGCTGCCGTTGCAAGTGGAGGCTTGGTAGCCTTTTATGGCCTTACACAGCTGACCGAATACAGGAAAAGACAGGTGAGCCTTTAGCGTTCACGTTGTTGAGATGCTACAGTGAAACTTGAAGACTGCATGTCAGCCAGGTCAAATACTGTATATGCAGAAATCAGCTTAGGTTTTGGTGACCTTGGTAATGTATGTCCTTGTGGATCTCAATTTCTTGATGTATTCAAATGTTTATGTGTAGATTAGGCCCAGGTATCAGCAGATGGTTTGGGCAGGTTAATCCCTTCCCTCCTAATAGACTACTTTACTTCATTTTTGTTTGGTGTAATGCTCTTTTATTGTACTTTACCATCTTAGCGTAACATATATGAATGTAGCATGCAGATTTAGCCATTAATCTAGATGGACAATATTTTGAAATGGGGTGGGGTAGTAGGGAGATTGTAATAAATTAGCATGTGATTTATTGTTTTTTATTCCTTGGTAGGGTCTGAGTTTTTTTCCCCCACAGAAAATGCCTGCTTTCTTTTTTCCTAAATCCATCATAAAGAATGTGAAGACGTGCATAATAATGAAACACATTTATTAATGTGCACTGTCCCCTGGAGTCATATGACAATGAAATGGATGACTGGTTTGTTTGCGTGGATGGTCTAGGCCCGACTCTCGCGCGTGGAGGCGGTTGAACAGGTGAACATGGCCTTCCAAGACGAGCTCCCGTCCAGGCAAGCCCAGCTAACGGCCTTACGAGCCACCCAGGAGTTTGATGTTCTCGTTGTAGGGGGAGGAGCCACGGGCTCAGGTTGTGCCTTGGACGCTGTGACACGGGGTAAGTTGCCTTTTGCAGTCTTTGTCACTTGCAGTCTATCAGTTGTTGCTAATGCTTTAACTCTCCTTTCCCCTGCATGTCTTTTGCATGTGGATCATTTCTATCATCATGTTTTAGAATATCACCAACAAACAATACTCTGGGCTCATGGAATGACTAATCTCTGTAAAATAACTGCTAAGAAACATAGTGAAATTGGCTGATTGCTGTACATGAACTATGACCACTTCATTGTGGATATCACAAACTATTAAGGCAAAACTATTTTGATTAGTCTCACATTCTTCTCTCTCAAATTCGGATGAAACCCCTTTATTCAGCTTTCACAACAGCTGCAGTTTGAATCCGCATTTAGCAAGGACTTTGAGCTGCTGTACACTTTTGTTCCGGTCCCACCTCACAGCAGCGGGAGGATATTCTCTGTCCTGCTGTTGCATAACCTTCTAGTCATGGTGCAGAAGCTGCCTCCAAGCCATCTCCCTGGGATTCAGCCTGTAAGGAGCTTCAGAAGCCAGCTACGGAGGCTGGAACTCCAGAATAGCTAGGATTGAATAGCTCGGATTCAATAGCTAGGATTTGTTTCTCCGGAAGAGACTAAGAGTCCAATCACCAAAGATTGAAAGATGTCTCTTTCATTCCCCTGATGAGGGTTCCTCTTGCGGTTACCATTACATCCTAATCAATTATCTATGCTGCTCCAGTATCCCTGCACATGTAAATATGGTATCGGAATTGACTTCTCAAATATTTCCTGTATATAGTATGCTTACTTACAAGCCTTTAACCAACAATGGAATATTTTTTTTTTTAAGTCTGTGTGGTCATTTTATTAATTGTTCAGCAGTCTTATGGCTTGAGGGTAGAAGCTGTTAAGGAGCCTTTTGGACCTAGACTTGAAGCTCCGGTACCACTTACAGTGCGGTAGCAGAGAGAACAGTTTATGGCTTGGATGACTGGAGTCTTTGACAATTTTTTGGGGCCTTACTCTGACACGCCTAGTATATAAGTCCTGGATGGCAGGAAGCTTGGCTTCAGTGATGTACTGGGCTGTACGCACTACCCTCTGTAGCGCCTTATTAATGTCGGATGCCGAGCAGTTGCCATAGCTGGCGCTGATGCAACTGGTCAGGATGCTCTCGAAGGTGCAGCTGTATAACTATTTGAGGATCTTGGGGCCCGTGCCAAATCTTTTCAGTCTCCTGAGGGGAAATAGGCTTTGTCGTGCCCTCTTCATGACTTTCTTGGTGTGTTCGGACCATGATAGTTTGTTGGTGATGTGGACACCAAGGACCTTGAAACTCTCAACCTGCTCCACTACAGTCCCTTCAATGTGAACGGGGGTGTGTTCGGCCCTCCTTTTCCTGTAGTCCACAATCGTCTCCTTTGTCTTACTTACATTATTGTGTATTTCATACTTCCAATTCTTATTTCTTGTGTGCATTGTTGGGTTATGAGTTTACAAGGAAGGCATTTCACTGTACTTGTGCATGTGCCATTAAAACTTGAAACTTGGTTAGAGGTTTTTTTTAAGCTCCTTTATCGATTTGACGGTCTAATGGTGAAATAGCAGGGGGTTTGTAAACCCCCGCCATATCCCCCTTTCCTAATCCACATTTATTTTCCCTTTTTTTCTTTCAAAATTGGGATTTACGGTGTCTTTCTGTCAGGGACAGCAAACAAGCCTCTAATGGTGGGAGTGAGGAGCAGTTTCAATGTTAATGAATTCTCTGGAAGTCAAGACAATTTCTCCTCCAATATACTCTCCTTTTTGATAAAAAAAATATAATTACAAAAACCATGATTAAGTAAAGTGATTTGTACAGTCTTTTTTTTTTTACATGTTTTACTTGTTAGGTCCTTGAATTATTATCAAAGATTTTGACTAGTTTTTGTGGTTCATACAGTCGGTGTAATGAAAATGTTTGCAGTTTTTACCCAATGGAATATGTATGCCTGCACAATATTTCTCCCATCATCCATTATTACAGTAGTAGTCCATGCATATGAAAATAATGTGTGATGTATTCTAAACATTTGGGACAATAAGTAGGTAAATCTCAGCTTGCCGTTTATCTGTTGCCTCGGTTCCCTTCCCGCCGTTAGATCTTAAAACTGCCCTGGTGGAGCGAGACGATTTCTCATCTGGGACCAGCAGCCGGAGCACCAAGCTCATTCACGGAGGAGTCCGATATCTACAGAAAGCCATTGTGAAATTAGATTACGAACAGGTAAATGCCTCATTTTTTCTCTGCAGCTGACACTTATCCGGTGAATTCCTGGTCCGTCTGGTCATATTGCTTTATTTACCATCTGGAATCATTTTTCATTCAAAAAAAGGTCTTGACATGCTTGCCTTGAGTGAGTGCCTATGATTTTCAAAGTTATTTCAAAGAATTCCTACAACTGGGAAAGAGAGGCAGGAGTAGCTAGCGCCCCTGTCATTATCAAGACGGGAATTAGGCTAATACAGGACATTTATATCAGAGTAATGGGAGGAATAAAGCATTTGGGCCTTCTTTTGTCTGTTTATTGTTAAGAAGAGTCACCCAGGTTCGAACTCAAATGTCACAGTTTTCTGTTACATTTCAGAGCACTTGAAGAATCTCATTATTTTAGGGCTGTGTGGGTTTCTTTTTAAAGTCTTTTTTTCCTATCTGTTTGAACATGCTGGGGCCTTGGAGGTGAGCTGGAGAAGGGGCCAATTAGTGTGATTGCAGGAAACATAACTGCAAAGTCAGAAGCAGTGCATCAATGTACAGACTCCTCACCTACTCTACCAGCCAGCGAGGAAATGGAAAGCAAATTAAGGCAATTCATTCCATATTTGCTTTGGGCCGGCCACTTTGGTCATCCATGATAACAATAACATTTACACGTTTCTGCCTAGTACATGATTAATCACCATTATACCATTTAAGTCCCTCACTTAAGAAGATATGACCCATGTATACTGTATATCTGTTAAAGAAATACAATGAACCTGATGTTACTGTATTTCATAGCACGCCATTAGGATTAAGGGGTTAAATGTCTATTTATTCACACTTAATGGTTATATTAGCTACTCTGATAGGAGTCAGTGTAGTTCAGTATTTTTTTCTCGCGTGACCTCAGCACTACCGCATTAGGCATTGAGAGAGAAAAAATATAACCAGTCTTCAGAAAGTGCTAAGTGGATAATGTTTTTAATTGTATCATTTTGCTCATTGTTTCATTTTTAAATTGTATAAATGGAATTTATTCATTTCTTAAAGGTTTTAAATGTATATTTTTGTTCTGTGAAAGCACGTTGCGTTCCATGTCTGAAATGTGCTGTTATAAATAAAGCTTGATTTGATTTGGATGTAATCCATTTTGATCTTCTTTTCTCCTCCAGTATATGATGGTGAAGGAAGCACTGCATGAGCGTTCCAACCTCCTGAATATCGCCCCTCATCTGACTGCACTTTTACCCATCATGCTCCCCATATACAAGTAAGAATAACCTCCAGTCTCCGCCTCTCACATCGTTTCTCACTACATATACCACCGAAAATACCACATGACGCTGTAAACCTTTCACATAATGTTTTGAAGATGGAGATAAGTTCACCTGAATGGCAATAAACTTTAAGACAATCACCCGGGGCTGAGAGGCCCATTGTGGGTATGGGTAAAATGGCTGATGGTCCACCTGTACCTGCTCACAATCTCACCATCTCACCCTAGCTCTCTGAGCCTTGTGTGAACTTAGGGGCTTGATTTGATTGGTGATGCCTAGTATCATGAGCATTAATTGCACATGACATTTAAGATCCTTCTCTGGTATTTAAAGCAGTGAACAGGTGTGTCTCATTACTGAAGGGTGTGGGAAAACCGGTTTGGCTTCCAGTGCTCTGCCATGCACACAGTCATCATGCCAACACAGACCCTATATCAGTCACACTCAGAAGTGCACATCTTATACCTACCTTCCCAATTCTATTATAGTCCATAAACCTCAGAATGTATTATCTATTGTATATTTAGCGTGAACTAAAAATACACTTACAGAATGACACCTAATTGATTCATAGTAAATCATCAGAACTTGATGACATCATCAAGTGGCACTTTCTTATGACCTTTTCTAATGATCTTTTTGATTACAGAACGTAGAAATGCAGCGTTTTTTCACATATGTAGACACTGGTATGGTGCTGGAGATGTTGAACATGAGGCGAAAAAGTGGTGGAACTCCCCTTTTAATTGTAACTTTTCCCACTGTGTGTGAGGTGGTGGCAGCTTCCCTACTACTGGGCAGGGATCAAGATATACGACCTGGTGGCTGGATCCCAGTGCTTGAAGAGCAGCTACATCCTCACCAAGACCAAGGCTCTGGAGCTCTTTCCTATGTTGAAGAGAGACAAACTGGTCGGAGCCATTGTCTACTATGATGGTAAGCCGCAAACCTTTTCACCAAATATAGAACCACTGCACCTTTTAAAGTCATTTTTTTCACTAAGAATATCCTGTTTTGTAAGTGAAATCTGTGTCATTAACATATATGATATAATTAAGCAATAAAGCACGAGGAGGTTTGGTATATTGCCAATATACCACGGATAAGGGCTGTTCTTAAGCAGGACGAAACGAGGAGTGCCTGGATGCAACCATTAACCATGGTACATTGGCCATATACCACAAACCCCCAAGGTGTTTCATTGCTATTAGAAACCGGTTACCAACGTAATTAGAACAGTAAAAAGTATGTTTTTGTCATACCGTGGTATATAGCACAGCTTTCAGCCAATCAGCATTCAGGGCTCGAACCACCCAGTTTATAATCCTGCATAGAATGTAAATTATTATTTTATCTCCTGAATCTTTTGTCTTTTATGTTCCTTCGTAGAAATAACTCCTTTTGCGTACACAGCAGTGTAATTGCTGGCTATGTGAGCGTAAACAAATTAGAAACAACGTGGTTTTAAGCAGAAAATAGCCAGTAGGCAATCCCTTGTTGGTTCCATCCAGTCCCAGGACCCATCTTTCCTTCCGGCTATCCGTGCCGCGTGTTGGCATCAGAAAAACAAAGCATATGTTGATTGTTAGCCGGGGTGTACATAGCATGTCCTGTTTACTCAAGGTCTCCTACGTAGCCTCAAACTCCCAACTTGGTTTCTCCAGGCTATCTGTCAGACCTCATTAAACATTTGAGGATATGTGGATTCTCATGTACTGCAAAAAAAAAGGCAACATATTTCTAAGGGAATGTGGCTGCGATCTGAGCAGTGATCTATCTGTCAGCCTTACTCATTTAGCAGAAGTGAGTGGGAGAGAGGGTGTTATGCTGGAGCTCTATCATTTAGCTCTGTTTTATAATATCACTTCTCCGTTCTTCAATGTCAAAATAGAATTTTACATTTTTGTAATTTTTTTTAAAGCACTTCTCTAAATATCATACTATTTTGGTAAATGACTGACTGAAACTTAAAAGGTGTAAAGACCTGGATGAAAATATTACGTTGTGTTGTATGTGTTAGGCTAGTTTGACAGACATTTTTTCCCCCCTTCTGTTATTCAATCGGTAACAATTATAGCAATGACATTTTAAAAGCTGACATTCCTTAGGTGGGATTGGGCTTTGACTGCTTCCGTTAATCTCCTCGGGATTCTTCAAGTCATCACACTCACATAGTTTCAACATGTAGACATGCCTTAGCCTTAGATCATACAATTTATTCCAAAATGATCAAATTGATTGGGGAACAACACACATGAAGAGCTATAGATCAAAATATTCAAACTGAAATGGATCCATTTCAAAGTTGATGGCAGTGAATACTATATATATATATATATATTTTTTTTTAACTAGGCAAATCATTTAAGAACAAATTCTTATTTACAATGATGGCCTACCTGCCTTGTTCAGGGGCAGAACAACCTTTTTTTGTTTTTACCTTGTCAGCTCGGGGATTCGATCCAGCAACCTTTTGGTTACTGGCCCAACGCTCTAAACACCAGGCTGCTATGTCCTATGCAATATTACAGTATAGTTGTAATAAGGTGATATATGACAATTATTACACTTACACATTATTTTCATATGCATTTTTTAGGAAATACAGACTCTTTGTGTGTGTTTATCTCCCCTCCCTTCGTTGCCCTCCTCTCCTTTAGCCAGAGGAGTCATTCGCAGAAGCGTCTGGGATAATAACTGCGTCCCCCGCTGTACCTGCAACAATTTAATTGGACAAGTCAGCCCAGCCAAGCATCTCTCTCTCTCATGACTGGGAGACATGATGTCATTATTGTCCCTGTCATTTTGCAGCATTTTGTCCAGCCATGGAGTTCCTCTCACTCCAATGAGTTTTGTACCTCCAGGAGGCGCGGATTATAGTGGAGGAGGAGGTACGGGGCTGTAGGGGAGGAGGCCGAGGCTCCCACTCAACTGTCTCTCCTCTAGGGAGACATGACACTCAGCTCCCTCCCTATGCTCATTATTGATGGCCTGCGCTTTAATGTTCAGATTATTTGTATTATGTATTATCATTATTAGCGTTATCAGATTATAATCCCATTATTATAAATATGGCATAGTAATAATCCTTTGTTACGTTATCTGTCTAATCCTGGAACTAAATCACATTGAACATTGAGGTGGTAAGTGTAGCTGTAATCGGATTATTTTAACATTGTGATGGATGTAGCTGTAATCTGGGCGATGTGAATGTGTGACTGGCAGAGGAGCTAGGCTCATAGCGGAGAGCTGTGGATCATGAGGTTAGAGGTCAGCAGGGGGCTCAACAATCATCCAGGATCAGACACACTGACTGTACACCCACAGCACAGCACATGTTAGCCAACCATACACTCTAATGGTCATATTCAGCCTACAGAGATGAGGAAGTGGATTCTATGGTCCTCCTAATACATCATGGCAGGGTGCATACTCTTGTATGTAATTCATTCTAAAATGTGGCCTTTAAATGTGTTGTTTTCTCATGTTTTACTTTTTGTTTCCAATTAATGAATTTATTTTTCTTAGTGGTGGAATGGCTCGGAGCATGCGGTAGCATTAACCAGCAGAGCCTACCAGTTACCTAGCCTCTGGTCGTTCAAACCGCAAATAAATCAAGGCACAAAAGAACATTCCTGCAAAGTAACAACATTCTCTTCCCCTCAAGGCCAACAATGAGGACTTGAACCTCGCCTGGCAATAACAAATAGAAAGAAAGTCGCCCAAGACACCAACATTAAAAGTGATTAATCATCTCTGTTCTTTTCTCTACTTTGAACCAAAGGATTTTCCAGCGATAAATCTTCAAAGATGTACATAAGAATCCCTTCCTAATGAAACCGGGCTTTGTTCATTTGTCACCTTTTAGACCCTTTCATTTAAATTACAAAACTTATGACCTCCTGACTCTTGAATATAGATCTGAGTATATTCTCAAGCCAGCGAGGGATTAATCCATAAATCTTGATACCAGATTCCTCTCTTCATTAAAAGGATTCTGCGGAGGGATCTTCTGCTTTACAAGTAGATCCGTCACTGTCAGAATCCCACTCCTGATGCTGATGTACCAGGGACATTGCAAAGAATTATTTTCGATGATCATTTCCCCACATTTTGCACCCATTTTGAAAAGGAGCAGTATTATTGATTGGTTGTAAGTAGATTTTGTCCTCACTTGACCAAGTCCCCTGTGTTTCCTAACTGGACCGCGTATTGAATCTGAACAATGTGTATGAAGTATACATATTATAGTGATCATGTTCCACGTAACTAAATTCGTGTCCTCATGTTTGCAGACAGTGACGGTGTGGTGCATATGGTGTGTACTGTATACAGAAATAAGCATGGGTTATTAGAGAACAGGTAATCAATTCCCAACCCTCCGTACTTGGTAGGTTTAACACTTTGACCAGCCCTGCCGAGCCCAGCCCAGCCCGCTGTTGTTCTTGTGGAGCCCCCCAGCCCAGTGCAGGATGGTGGGGGCTCCATAAGAACAGCACACACAGGCCAAAGGGCCACTGTGGCTTTAAGTGTGCTCCTTGTGTGGCCAGAGCAGCCATCCCACTGATGCAAAGTGACAGGGACAGATGTGACATATCGGTTCCGACACACTTCCATACCACCAGTCACAGACTGGGGGTGACTCACATCCTCTCCCCTGGTCCTGTCCCCCCGCTGCAGGACAACACAACGACGCTCGAATGAACCTCGCCATCGCCCTCACTGCTGCCAGGTATGGGGCTGCCATAGCCAATTACACTGAAGTGGTGCACCTACTGAAGAGGGTAGATCCTCAGATGGGCAAAGAGAGGGTCTGTGGAGCGCGCTGCAGGGACGTGATCACAGGTGAAACTACAGCTACAAAGCCGCTGCTTCCACCCTTCCTCCCTGCCCCCTAGCCCTCACCACAGGGCGTCAGCTCTCAGAGCCTGCCTGTTAGGTAGCCCTGTTAATCAGTGGTATTTTGCACATAGTCATCGCAGATCTAATGTGGGGCTTTAATATTTTATAAGCATTTTATGGTGTAGAGAGCTCCTTCCGATCTGCTAGCAATATAATATGGAATTAGCGTACTCCAAATGGCCTAACTTACCTTTTTAAATGTCACGCATAGCAGTGGCTTTGGAGGAATAAAACATAACCAAGATTTGAGGCTCTCAACACATGACTGCTCCCTGATGTTTTGGAAGATATGTGTGCTTTCTTTCTTTCTGAAGAAGAAACGGCTCACTTTCTTTGGTGTGAGAGAGAGGCCTCACAAGTAAAGCGCTTGTAAGAGTACTTTGAATCACTATTCGGCGCTAATTCAGTTGACTTTATTCCTGTTTCTCTCTACGATGTGAATGTGTCAGGTGTTACAACTATATGCTTGAAAATTCGTACAAAATGTAATTTCTATGTCGCTCAGTTTAGCTTTTCGCTACTTTCGTTATGACATGGTGTCACAAGTCAAATTAGGAGGGTAGTCCGTTCTTTTAAGTCGTTGTCAAAACAGATCATTTAGTATCATCGTGCTACGTTTGATATGGGCTCCATTGTAAAGGCTCGTCAACACCAGGCAGCACATTAACAAACATGGGCTGCATCCCAAATGGTACCCTAATCCCTACATGGTGCACTACTTCTGATCAGCGCCCTATAGGCCCTGGTCAACAGTAGTGCAGTAAATAGGGAATGGCATGCCATTTGGGATGCATACATTTCCCTGTGCGCATTAAAAGCACTCCCTCGCACACTGCCTCTTGGGCTGCACTTTGACACAAAGAGGCGAGAGGGAAATTAGGTATGTCTGGTTCCTATTAATTACAGTCTTCTGAAGTCTCCCATGGACACACGCGAGCCACTCTATTACGGAAGGGGTGTTGGCTGATAAATTAATAATCCCGGTTGTCACTGGGTACAGATGAATGGCCCCTGGTGATTGATGCTGTTTTCTTTCATAGGGCAGGAATTTGATGTCAGAGCCAAATGTGTTATCAATGCCACGGGACCTTTTACCGATGCACTGCGGAAAATGGATGATCAGAAGAACCCCAACATCTGTCAGCCCAGTGCTGGGGTGCACATCGTCATCCCGGGCTATTACAGGTAACAAACGACACCCCCTTCCGTCACGTCACCCCCCTTAGCATCACTGCATCATTAGCGCCTGGCTGATCAATTCATTAGCACCATCGGCTGAGCCACGAGACAGGGACAGCCAGGACAAACATAGGCACTCTTACGATACAAGATGCTCTTGCATGGATGGTTCAGAACAAGTGCTTGGTGCTGAGGGGTTCTGTTCAGGGGAATCATGTCTCTTTGTGTTTCTTCACACTCCCTGTTAGGTCGAAAAGGCCATTTAGATGAGTTTAATCAAGCTAACAGATGGCATTGTATGCCGTTTATCTCCAGATGAATATGGATTTTTGAAGAGAGCTGTTGGCCTACTCAACCAGACTTTCCTGTAATGCCTACACTTTTAGGAAAAAAGGTGATATCTAGAACCTAAAAGTCCCAATAATAGAACACTTTCAAGAACCCTTTTTGGTTCCAGGTAGACAGACGCCTTTTACACATAGGGTTCTACATGGAACCCAAAAGAGTTCTACCTGGGACCAAAAAGGGTTCTCCTGTGGGGACAGCTGAAGAACCATTTTGGAATCCTTTTTTCTAAGAGTGCTGGTTTTCTTGTTGATGCATGTGATTTGTGTTTGCAGGGCAACAAAAAGTGCCCCTCCCCACCCTTTTTCCCGCCACCTCTACCCCTCCCCTGTTTCCTGTATTAAATTGAGTCAGTAGCGTGTGCATGTGTTTTAAACAGGACAATGTGAGTGCTATGCTGTCGCTGGAACTATATAGGAGCAGTGGCGTAGCTGGAATTGAAACCAGCAGAATTAATCTCCTGGAAAGACCGTTGACAGGAGCCTGATTATGGGGTGTCCCCCAGTCGGCCCGCTCACGACCCCCAGCAGACCAAAGGTTAATGCAGTCTTCTTGTTTGCTTCCCCCACTCTACTTCCACCACACCCCCTCCACCACACCCCTGCACCCTACCTTCAGTCCAGACAACATGGGGCTCCTGGACCCAGCCACCAGCGACGGACGCGTCATCTTCTTCCTGCCCTGGGAGAAGATGACCATCGCCGGGACAACGGACACGCCCACAGAGATCACACCGCACCCCATCCCCATGGAGGAGGACATCAACTTCATCCTCACGGAGGTCCGCAACTACCTCAGCCCCGATGTCGAAGGTGACTATGACCTGCGATGACCTGCTTATGGTTTCTCCGAGGGATTCACAGTGCAGGGGTAGTAGATCTCCACTATAATCATGAATTGACATTTCTTTACCAAACTTTTGATAATGCAATATGCGTTATCCATATAATAACTCAATTAGCCAGTCATATCTTTATAATTGGAATATCCAGTCATTTCAGAAGTCTGGATCGTCTTGTAAAAATGATATATCAGTGAAATGCTTGTATTCTATATAGCATTTTTTTCCCCCAAGTCAATCTTCCATAGGGTGATGGACAGGAAGGCCATGATGCTAAAGTTATAAAGGTAGCAATGTCAACACATACGGTATTTCCTTTACAAGCCATGAATCACTCGTGTGCTATACTTTTACACTTACGGCACTATAATGACGTTACAATCATACCTCATTCATAACAGACATTTATGATAATAAATACACGTCCGACAATCTCACAGTATTCCCCCCTCTCTAGATTTACAAATAGCTGATGGAGCAAGCAGCTGACTGATATAAATGGGCTAATGTGATGGCAGTGTAGCACAGTGTAGGACTTCCGCCAGATATTAATTCATCAGGCGGCCACAGAGTGCAGACAGATACAAATTCCTGCTTTAATTATGTATGGGGACCTGCAGTCGAGAAACAGGAGACATCAACCAACAACACTCTGAGGATTTCTTATCGGAACTTTGTGAAGCCCTATTTCATTTCGTCCATAGTTGTTTTGTTTCCTTCGACTATAATGCACTGCTGCTTGTTGTTTCCCTAAACACTTAGGACAAAATAGATTATCTGCTTTCTACTCACTATACCTCCACATGGGAGGTTTGTTATGAATAAGTGAAAAATAACCAATACCACATTAAATTATATTGTTTTCGATTTGCGATTTTTATGAGACCTTCCTGGAGCCCTTATTATGTATTTTGTATATGTTTTTCCGATTTGGGGCCTCTGATGGCCTTGCCGATTGACTGGTTTATCAAAACCCAGGGAGACTTTATTAAATGAAGGACCGTTGGGTGTCTAAACAGAATGCAGTGCTATTGATTTTGGAGAAGTGGTCTAATTGTTTTCAGTGCACAAGGGGTTGTCGAGATTATTTGATTGATTAGCTTGATTCTAGTCTACATCCACATCCTCTCCTGGCCAGCCAATCTAATGGCACAGTAATGCCAAAGCACTGCATTCTCCATCATTATTTTCCATCTATCTATATCCAGCATAAGATTTACCCCAAAAGGTTTTTGCACATTTCCTACTCATTAGCTGCCAGCTTTCCTACTACCAAGACGTTGAGACAGTAGAGAGGTGGCACCTGTACAGTACAGTAGCTCTGTCTGTATGGAGCGTATGGAGGAGGACTATGTGTCATGGTGGCTCTGCGACTCAGGTCTCAGACCAGCGTCCGGGCAGCTCCATGCTGCAGCCAGCATGCTCTGTGCTCTGGACGGCCCGCCAGGCTGACATGTGGCGTATGTCTGGGTGAGACCCTGTCTCCCCAAGTCCTGTGGTCACAGTCGGAGCAGAAGACCCTACGGCCTGAGAACAAAAAAACCACACAAGTGTGAAGTGATGGAGCCAGAGGCCATGAGGGAGCGGACTTTTCTCCTCCGTCTCATCTCTCCGTCCTTGCCTGTGGACGTGCTGGGGCTCCAGACGTGGAGTCTCCAGTAATTCTGAACGGCAGAGGAAAGGAGAAGAGGAGGATCTTTCCAGGGGGGATTTGTCACATTATGTGACGGTGACACCTCAGAGGAGACATAGTGGCCTGGAGTGGACAGGCAGTGTCTCCTCAGTCCTTCCTCCAGTCCTTCCCGTAAGGAAGTGGTCTCCATGGCTTCTCACAGTCACACCAGCCTCTGAGTGACACCCAGCAGACAGTTCCAGATCCCTACTGGAACCAAACCTGGGTTCAATTACTATTTGAAATCATTTCAAATACTTTAGCTGGGCTCGATTGAGCTTGCCTGGCACAATGGAACCAATAGAATAGTCATAAAACTGCAAATACCACCCATCTGGCACTCCAAGCAGGCTAAATCAAGTGCTAATAGTGTTCAAAAGATTTTAAATAGTTTTGAACCCAGGTCTGACTGTAACAGGACCGTACCAGTAGCACATCCCTGGCCTGCTGTTGCTGCAGCTGAAGCACTGGGCCTGCTTTGTTCCTCTACTGCAGTACGGACTGGACTCCGTTATGTCCCAAATGGCACCCTATTCCCTATATAGTGCTCTACTTTGTACTTGGGCCCATTGGGCTCTGGTCAAAAGTAGTGCACTATATAGGGAATAGGTTTCTATTTGGAATGCACCCTCTCTCGGCATGGTGGAATGTTTCCACACGGCCTCCATTCCCTGATAATGAGTCATCCCAACAAAGGGCCCGTCAGTTCAACTCATATTGTCTCTTATAATCCAAAAATGGCACTCTTTTTCATATTGTATCCTTCACATCCCAGACAACCCACATTTCTGCGTGGAAGAATATGTCCTTTGTTCACAGCCATACTTTTTGAGGAAGGGTAAATGTATATGTTTTCAGTGTGAGTTGAATGGTTTTTAGGTATGAATCAATCTCAGCAAGACTTCTGAGGCTGTCCTAATATGGACACCATACTGGACTAGAAAGTATACCCACAAAGTTGAAGTCAATCAGACTGAGCCGGTCAACTCTTGAATGCAGCCAGCAGGTCCCCTATGTTGAATACAGCCAGAGTTGGAGACCGAGCGGACTGTTTCCCTATTCCCCTATATTGTGCACTAGTTTTGACCAGAGCCCTATGGAACCTGGTCGAAAGTAGTGCACTAAATAGGGAACAGGATTCCATTTGGGTTGCAACCAGAGATGTTTTTTATCATGCATAGCTCTCACTTTGCACCGCCGTACAAATTAGCTTTGTCTCTATCTGCTCCCCTTTTACTGCCCATGTGAGGCCTTCAGCCCCATAGCTACTCAGCTGTCATAAATGTTTAAAAAATGCCCTTTGATAACGAGTTTGTCATTGTTTTATTCAGAAATATCAACCAGCCCATTATAGTGGCAGCTATTTTTTCAATCGATACACAACAGCATATTAATATTTAATTCTTTATATGTCACCGCGATATGAAGAGAGAGCGGCTGTTGTGGCGTATGAGTTGGAAGTCATTTATTTTCTAGCAGTAGAGGAGGGAGGTGTTATTTAGGCGTGCAAGGATTCCACTAGCTGTCCATCACTCTCATAGCTTTGTGTTTCTCCTGCTTTGTGTAGCCTAACGTGTGTGTGTGTGTGTGTGTGTGTGTGTGTGTGTGTGTGTGTGTGTGTGTGTGTGTGTGTGTGTGTGTGTGTGTGTGTGTGTGTGTGTGTGTGTGTGTGTGTGTGTGTGTGTGTGTGTGTGTGTGTGTGTGTGTGTGTGTGTGTGTGTGTGTGTGTGTGTGTGTGTGTGTGGTCTCACTCTGTCTGGACTCTTTGTCCTGTGCAGTGAGGAGAGGAGATGTCTTGGCAGCCTGGAGTGGTATTCGTCCGCTGGTCACAAACCCCAACTCCAAGGACACTCAGTCAATCTGCAGGAATCATATTGTCCACATCAGTGACAGCGGACTGGTCACCATCGCTGGTTAGTCTGTACAGTCAAATGTTTCACTGCATTTTATCAATGCTAATCATGCTGTACATGTAACTTACTCTGTGTGAGATAATATAGGCCTATACTTGAATTGCAGCACTAACAAGTCTATTACAGACAGTGTGGTAATAACACCATATTAACACAAGTCTATTACATATAGTGTGGTAATAACACCATATTAGCACAAGTCTATTACAGATCGTGTGGTAATAACACCATATTAACACAAGTCTATTACATATAGTGTTGTAATAACACCATATTAACACAGGTCTTACATATAGTGTGGTAATAACACCATATTAGCACAAGTCTATTACAGATCGTGTGGTAATAACACCATATTAACACAAGTTTATTACATATAGTGTGGTAATAACACCATATTAGCACAAGTCTATTACATATAGTGTGGTAATAACACCATATTAACACAAGTCTATTACAAGTAGTGGTAATTACACCATATTAACACAAGTCTATTACATATAGTGTGGTAATAACACCATATTAACACAGTTCTTACATATAGTGTGGTAATAACACCATATTAGCACAAGTCTATTAGAGATCGTGTGGTAATAACACCATATTAACACAAGTCTATTACATATAGTGTTGTAATAACACCATATTAGCACAAGTCTATTACAGATAGTGTGGTAATAACACCATATTAGCACAAGTCTATTACATATAGTGTGGTAATAACACCATATTAACACAGGTCTTACATATAGTGTGGTAATAACACCATATTAGCACAGGTCTATTACAGATCGTGTGGTAATAACACCATATCAACACAAGTTTATTACATATAGTGTGGTAATAACACCATATCAACACAAGTTTATTACATATAGTGTGGTAATAACACCATATGAACACAAGTCTATTACAAGTAGTGGTAATTACACCATATGAAGTCTATTACAAGTAGTGTGATAATAACACCACATTTGAAATCCTTGTCTAGGTGGGAAATGGACAACATATCGCTCCATGGCGGAGGATACCCTGGATGCTGCAGTCAAGGCCCATAACCTTTCTGCTGGCCCCAGTAAGACAGTGGGCCTGATGCTAGAGGGAGCTAAAGACTGGACTCCTACCATGTACATCCGCCTGGTACAGGACTATGGCCTGGAGGTGGAGGTGGTTGCAAAATTACTACTAGTTGCAAAATTCTGTTAACTTTCCCAACATTCCCAGGTTTTTCTGAAATCCTGGCTGGAAGATTCCCGAAATCAGGAAGGAATAAGCAAAAGTTCCGGAATCCTCCACCTAGGGTTTCTGGAAAAAAGTCACCAATCATTTTAGGTAGTTGTAATGATTTATTGAGGTGCCAACTTTAAAGTAATGGTCTGCCATAATTGTATGACATCAATTTGTAGGAGGATACTAATGAATAGTCAGGCCCATTTGTAAAGCTGAATTGAATGGCTCCTTTGGTACATGAGTCCACACAATCCCGGAAGCTGCTGTCAAATGAAGATTGTGCCATCAGTACCCTGACATCCCAACGATGAGCCACATGTGTTCATCTTGGCCAATGAGTGAATTGAACACCAGTGCTTTTAGCACAGTGGATTAACAGTGCAGCTTGCACTCTCTCTGTCACTGCACCACTCAGACACATCTCCAGGACAGTCCACGCCATGTTAGACTTCAAATGAACTGTACAATGACCTGCAAATGACAAGCCGAGAGAGTTGCAGCCCCCTGTGACTTAGTGTGAATGAGATTTAACCCTTCGTTAGCGCGGAATAGGGAAGAAAGCCTAATCTATGATCCTGATGTTGCCGGAATGTTTAAAAAGGTCAATGTGCTGATATTTTTGACAGCGCGTGACCTTTAGTGGAAAAAAAGTAACCAAACCGGTTGAATTGAAATAACTTCTTCTTTGTTTAGTTCTGGCACATAATGTATCACAGTCAAAGCATGCTGTCTCCTCTGCAGCCATCTCCACCATGAGTGACTCGACTGTTAATACATCGTATTGATCTCATATCAAAAGGTGCTGTTTAAGTGCAATGGATTTCCCAGGGAACATTGGCCCATTCTGTTTGGATTTTAACTGGATTACAAATGTGTGTGGTGTCCAGGTGGCCCAACATCTGGCCTCTTCCTACGGAGGGAGAGCTTACGAGGTCGCCAAAATGGCCCATGTCACTGGCAAACGATGGCCCATTGTCGGAAAACGCCTCGTATCTGAATTCCCCTACATTGAGAGTGAGGTTTGTATGTACATTATATCCAGGGCTGCAAAATTCCAGTCACTTTCCCCAAAATTCCCAACCGGGAATTCTGGGAAACATAGGAAGTTACTGTAGTTAAAGACATGCTCCGGTACTTTGGCGTATTTTTTTAACATCCCACTTTGGGCTAGGTGTGTGAGTGTGTAGTTCATACATGCATAATCTATGAGCAGAATGACTGTTTTACCTCAATTAGCCACAAAATCCCTAGTTTGAAAGCAAATGTTTTCTTGAAGCTGTGCCTCGCTATTTTCCCTACATTTCCCCTCACCTGGGTCAGTCCCCTAGCAATTAGAGTTCTAGAAAATGAGCTTCAGCCCCTCGCATTTGAATGACTGCTAGCAAGAGGCCTGCCCAGCGTTATCCAATGAGTTTGCTGGGTGGGCCCAACGGCTCAGTGGACACAGCAGAGAGAGAGCGACAGATCAGTGCACATATCTGCACATAAAGTATGTGACACAGTACGCAATTTTCAGGGACCACTTTTGGCTAGCGAGTGCTACTTTCAGAACTACTTGCTAAAAATAATACAAAAGTACCGGAGGATCTCTTTAACTCCTAATCAACAGAGCTAAAAGAAGATTGAATAGGTGAATGACCAGAGGTGCATAAAATGTAGACTAAGCATTATATTGTTTCCAGGTCCAGTATGCCATTAAAGAGTATGCGTGCACGGCCATTGATGTGATCGCCAGGCGCACGCGGCTGGGCTTCCTGAACGTGCAGGCGGCTGAGGAGGCCCTTCCACGCATCGTAGACATCATGGGAAAGCAGCTGACGTGGAGTGAGCAGAGGAAGAGGGTGAGCTGCACCACTCTCTCACAGTAGGGTTGCAAACTTACAGAAACTTTCCAGAAAATTCCCAGGTTTTCCAGAAATCCAGGTTGTAGGATTTCCTTCTAATTTCCTTCTGATTCCAGGAATCTTCCAACTGGGATTCTTGGAGAACATAGATATTTTGGGAAAGTTACTGGAATTTTGCAACCCTATTTCACAGACAAAACCACTGCATTCAAACCGCCACATCTTTCCTTAACCCATTTGTCCAGTATACAATCGATATGTAAGAAAATTCCTATTGACTGGCACCATTCCCAGTATCTCTCTCCCATCCCGTCACTGATTTTCCCGCTCGGATATCCCCGCACGTGCATTTTGATCGACCTCACATTAACTTGGGATACGTTTGGTCTTTATTAAGAGCCATATATTGGCTTTGGTCATTACCATGGGTTAATTATGGAGGTTTGCTTTATGCTGTTGCTACATTCACACTGTAATCATACGCAGCTAACAAACGCCAATTACTGCTTGGGTATCCCCTAAATAGGTATTGTTTTGATATTTCTATTCCAGTCTAGGTTTTGTTTGTATTGGACTATTAATAGAGAAATGCCTAACTAGAGCTTTGATACAGTTTGATTCTCATGAATATGGGGCCTCACCCTTCCTCTAATTCTCCTTCTACATTGAACTTTAGCCCAGTTATGGAGTGATTTTTGCCTACAATCCTTAGAGCACCTTTACTAATCCATGACAAGTCTCATTCAAAGCAAACCGGTGTTGAATGTGAACATATTAATTCACCACTATGGATAACTGACCCCTGTTTTTACCGTTTTTAGGTTGAGAAGGTATTTAGAAAGCCACTAACCTACAGCATTTGTGGTAGATTGCAGGCCACCTGTTTGTATGTGGGTGTCTGAGTGTCTGCTATGTGATCAATGTGTGCTAATGGAAGTAGTGCTAGTGCTGCTGTGATGAACGTCTGGTATTCTAATGGGCCTTCAAATCAAATCGTATTGGTCTCATACACATGGTGAGCAGATGTTATTGCGAGTGTAGTGAAATGCTTCTGCTTCTAGATTTGACAGTGCAGCAGTATGTAACAGGTAATATCTAACAATTCCACAACAAAACCTAATACCCACAATCTAGTAAAGGACTGGGATAAGAATATATAAATATAAAATATATGGATGAGCAGTGACAGAGCGGCTAAAATGCAATGGATATTACAGAATAGATAGTATAGTATACAAATCAAATCAAATGTACTTATAAAGCCCTTCTTACATCAGCTGATATCTCAAAGTGCTGTACAGAAGCCCAGCCTAAAACCCCAAACAGCAAGCAATGCAGTTGTAGAAGCACGGTGGCTAGGAAAAACTCCCTACAAAGGCCAGAACCTAGGAAGAAACCTAGAGAGAATCCAGACTATGAGGGGTGGCCAGTCCTCTTCTGGCTGTGCCGGGTGGAGATTATAACAGAACATGGCCAAGATGTTCAAATGTTTATAAATGACCAGCAGGGTCCGATAATAATAATCACAGTGTTAGTAGAGGGTGCAACAGGTTAGCACCTCAGGAGTAAATGTCAATTGCCTTTTCATAGCCGATCATTCAGAGCGTCTCTACCGCTCCTGCTGTCTCCTAGAGAGTTGAAAACAGCAGGTCTGGGACAGGTAGCACATCCGGTGAACAGGTCAGGGTTCCATAGCCGCAGGCAGAACAGTTGAAACTGGAGCAGCAGCACGGCCAGGTGGACTGGGGACAGCAAGGAGTCATCAGGCCAGGTAGTCCTGAGGCATGGTCCTAGGGCTCAGGTCCTCCGAGAGAAAGAGAGAAAGAGAGAACGAAAGAGAGAGAGAGAGAATTAGAGAGAGCATATTTAAATTCACACAGGACACCGGATAAGACAGGAGAAATACTCCAGATATAACAGACTGACCCTAGCCCCCCAACACATAAACTACTGCAGCATAAATACTGGAGGCTGAGACAGGGAGGGTCGGGAGACACGATACCCCCGGACAGGGCCAAACAGGCAGGATATAACCCACCCACTTTGCCAAGCACAGCCCCCACACCACTAGAGGGATATCTTCAACCACCAACTTTCCATCCTGAGACAAGGCCGAGTATAGCCCACAAAGATCTCCGCCACGGCACATCACAAGGGGGGGCACCAACCCCGACAGGAAAATCATGTCAGTGACTCAACCCACTCAAGTGACACAACCCCCCTTAGGGACGGCATTGAAGAGCACCAGTAAGCCAGTGACTCAGCCCCTGTAATAGGGTTAGAGGCAGAGAATCCCAGTGGCGAGAGGGGAACCGGCCAGGCAGAGACAGCAAGGGCAGTTCGTTGCTCCAGTGCCTTTCCGTTCACCTTCACACTCCTGGGCCAAACTACACTCAATCATAGGACCTACTGAAGAGATGAGTCTTCCATAGACTTAAAGGTTGAGACCGAGACTGCATCTCTCACATGGGTATGCAGACCATTCCATAAAAATGGAGCTCTATATGAGAAAGCCCTGCCTCCAGCTGTTTGCTTAGAAATTCTAGGGACAGTAAGGAGGCCTGCGTCTTGTGACCGTAGCGTACGTGTAGGTATGTACGGCAGGACCATATACAGTATACATATACAGTATATACATATGAGATAAGTAAAGTGACTAGTGTTCCGTTTAAAAAAAGTGGCCAATGATATCAAGTCTGTATGTAGGCAGCCTCCTCTCTGTGCTAGTGATGGCTATTTAACAATCTGATGGCCTTGAGATAGAAGCTGTTTTTCAATCTCTCTGTCCCAGCTTTGATGCACCTGTACTGACCTCGCCTTCTGGATGGAAGCGGGGTGAACAGGCAGTGTCTCGGGTGGTTATTGTCCTTGGTGATATTTTTTGGCTTTTATTTTATTTTTGCCTTCCTGCAGTTGCCGTACCAGGCGGTGATGTAGCCCGACAGTATGCTCTCGATTGTGTATCTGTAAAAATTAGTGAGGGTTTTCGGTGACAAGACACATTTTTTCATCCTCCTGAGGTTGAAGAGGCGCTGTTGTGCCTTCTTTACCACACTGTCTGTGCGTGGACCATTTCAGTTTGTCTGTGATATGTACACTGTGGAACTTAAAACGTTCCACCTTCTCCACTGCTGTCCTGTCACTGTGGATAGGGGGGTGCTCCCTTTGCTGTTTCCTGAAGTCCATGATCATCTTTTATTTTTCTGACATTGAGTAAGAGGTCATTTTTCTGACACCACCACACTCCAAGGGCCCTGGAGTTGGAGTTGGTAAGCAAGCCTACCACTGTTGTGTCATCTGCAAACTTGATGATTGAGTTGGAGGCGTGCATGGCCATGCAGTCGTGGGTGAACAGGGATTATAGGAGGGGACTGAGAACGAACTCTTGTGGGGCCCCAGTGTTGAGGATCAGCTTAGTGGAGATGTTGTTTCATACCTTCACCACCTGGGGGTGGCCCGTCAGGAAGTCCAGGACCCAGTTGCACAGGACAGCGTCAAGACCCAGGGACTCAAGCTTAATGATGAGTTTGGAGGGTACTTTGGTGTCGAATGCAGAGCTGTAGTCAACAGCATTCTTACATAGGCATTCCTCTTGTCCAGATGGGATAGGGCAGTGTGCAGTGTGATGGCGATTGCATCGTCTGTGGACCTATTGGGGCGGTAAGCAAGTTAAAGTGGGTCTAGGGTGACAGGTAGGGTGGAGGTGATATGATCAGCTGACTAGTCTCTCAAAGCACTTCATGATGACAGAAGTGAGCGACAGGGCGACAGTCATTTAGTTCAGTTACCTTGGCTTTCTTGGGTACAGGAACAATGGTGGCCATCTTGAAGCATGTGGGGACAGCAGACTGGGATAGGGATTGATTGAATATGTCCGTAAACACACCAGCCAGCTGGTCTGCGCATGCTCTGAGGACTCGGCCAGGGCCTTCACCTTTCTGTTATGTGTATTCCTGTAGGAGGAGCTATCTGCAGCCAAACAGTTCCTGTATTATGAGATGGGCTACAAGGCTCGCTCAGAGCAGCTGACCGACACCTCCGAGATCACCCTCACTCCTGCTGAGGTGGGCAGGTAAGGCAGACAGTCTGGTGCCATCGCGGAGTGTTCACCATCGCGGAGTGTTGGTGCTGCTCCCAACACAAATGTGACTTCCCACCGGAGACCGGGGTTCAAGCCCGGAGTTCACCCTTCCAACTATCCCGTTTGTATCCCCTTTGTAACTTCCAATCTGTCTAAATAAAGCTTTTACATATATTTGAAAAAGACACAGACAGACTTCACACTACTGTGCCCTTCTCCTCC